>NC_079172.1:19957407-20047407 GCF_947568905.1 Ostrea edulis | reverse complement strand
CATTATGCTTGCCACATTTTCTAATTATATCACTTCGGAGAAGAGAAGGGAATCTGGATCGAAATCACCAAAGAGTAAGTAGTTTAGTCTTTCAAGAGTTGAAATATACCAAACGTTCAGATGAATATATTAAACAAAAGGATTTTAAAAAAAAAACAAAAAAAACAAAACAAACTGTTGTTGGAATTTACCCCCCCCCCCCCACTTCCCCTAAAATATGAAATAAGGACTCAATATGCAGTCGTTACCCTCTTTAATATAATAGTATAATAACCTGTAGGGTATAAAAATTGTAAATTATAGATCAGTGGATACAATTTCTTTCAACACCGTTGCCTTATTTTGTTTAGTTGTTTACAGACTAAGAGCTACACCTAGTCAGGTCTAAATTCAAGCCATGAAGAACTGTGAAGGATAGCATTGCTTCGCCGCCTACCTTCTGATCAATTTTCAAGAGTTATCATTTTTAAACGATGTTTTTATATGTCAATATAGATATTTATATGAATTTCCATAAAACTTTATTTATTTGACAAGACAAAGAGAGATAACTCAATAATTTGGGATGAAATACAGGAATCAATGGGAAATGGAACATATTTTTAAACAATCCCCCAGGGGAGAGGGGGGAAGGGGGCATATGTTTACAGACCAAATCACAGCGAAAATGTTCACTCTGTGATCAATTGCAAATGAGGTCAAAGTATGAGAAACGAAAATTAACCATTGTTTACTTATTAATATAACGTATTAAATTTTGACAAATTAAATGGTTATTTATTGATATCTTATAATAAGCATTAAAAAAAAAAATGACGTTTTCAAGCCCAATTTCAAGGAACATATTTTTCTACCCCTAATCAAAAGGAGTAGAAATTAAGAGCAATTAATTAACACTGGTGTTAAAGTTAATGATCAATTACTGATGGATTCTACTTTGCAATTAAAAAACCCCACCATAATCAAAATTGCATAGCTTTTTTAAAATATACGAGTTGAAAATGTAAACGGAATCCAGATTTAGGGTGCATTATCTTTTAGTCGGGGCAAAAATGTAGTCTGTTTAATAAAACGCGACTTAGTTCGGTTTTATGACTTTATGTTTTTACGCCCGGCTGTAAGCTGACGTCTGGTCCTAAGCCTTTCTGTGAAACGGACCCCCTGCATATGTTTAAAAAATACTGGTTTATATAAAAAATGCAAACATATATTGAAAATGTTTCCTATTTATGAAAATATTTCAAAATTTAGATTCCGAAATTTGACTTGAGGTTAGGTACAGACTTTCTATTTTCAGTTTATGGTCTTGAGTTTAGGTACAGACTTGAGTCTATTTTCAGTTTAATGTCTTGAGGTTAGCTACAGACTTTAGTCTATTTTCAGGTTATTGACTTGAGGTTAGGTTGTAGGCTTGAGTCTATTTTCAGTTTATTGTCTTGAGGTTAGGTACAAACTTGAGTGTGTTTTCAGTTTATTGTCTTGAGTTTAGGTACATATTTGAGTCTATTTTCTGTTTATGGTAATGAGGTTAGGTACAAACTTGAGTCTATCTGACTTATTTTAATGCTCATGAGTCTCGATATTTCAAAAAATTATTGGGAATCCCTCCCGCACCCCACGCCCCTCAGCGCTTCGCACCTTGGTCAAACCTTCATCTTTCGAGCCTACACATTGAAATAGTCCTAGCTACGCCCCTGGTATGTTAACTATTTCTCATGGTTTTTAAAATAAACCGAAACTTTCCATCTAGTATCAAGCCATTAATTAAATCATTAAACCAGTTTCGAACTTAATGAAAACTATTTTCAATTGCTGAGCCTAAACTAAAACTAGGTTTTGATCAATAAATTCGCCCATTTCCTTCTTAACCTTACCAAATATAAGCCGTTATTACTGTGAATTTTAGCTAACTGTCAAGCTTTCAAATAAGTTCATGGGTTACTCCTGAAGATCCGGGGATGGTTGGGTCCTCCAGAAGGTGGTGGATGGGTCCATCCCCTCTTCCTCCAGTCGATCGCCCACGGATCCCCACGGTATAGTCGGGGGAAGGGCTTCTTGATGATAGCTTGCTATTCTTCATCTCTACTTTCCTCCTGCTGGATGGAATGCTTTAGCAATTCCGTATTCAATTAATGATTTATATTAAATAATGCAATATGATATAATCAGATTAAAACAATAACTAAAGATATCAGTAATTGAATTATAATTGTAGGCATTCTTATAACAATGCATAGTATGTCTCTATTTTTTTTAAATGTTGTTATTTTCGATGACAGAGCCTATTAATTCAATTACATGTAAATCATTCACGATGTATGTATTTCAAATTAAAGAGCAATAATTTACGTTTTCAGTAGAACTTTTTGATATGGAACTCGCGTATTCGGAATTCTCTGTCGTAATGAAAAAAATTCAAGTCCCAAGAAAACCTTGCACTATCTAATTTTCTATATGGCTATAAATAATTTATGTGAACGTCCAAGTGACTTCCTACTAATCAAGTTTTATTCACTGTACATGATATGGTGTCTTCCCACTAAGCTAAAATTCTGAAATCTGTACGGGTGACTGGTTTTAGCTACATGTAGACGGGAATGATGCACAGGTAAAGGTGTCGAAGAACAAAGGAAAATAATTACAAGTAACCTATAGTCTGTTTTGTAAAACATCACAGGTTCAGTTCAGTTTATTGGCATACATGAAACACGTTCGCTGAAGTATTGCGATAATTAGCCACAATACGGCCCCGATTTCAAAAAGCCTAGTTAATTAGATAGGTAGTCACGTGGTACAGTGACGTCATATGCGACCTACGTCGATCAACTTGTTGTAAAAGTAGTGTTAGATATTTTGAAAAACTCGGGTTTTAGGGGCCTAATTCATTTGCTATAGATAACATTTATTTCGATGTTGACAAATTTTCCGAGTCTATATATCTTTTAGCCACCAGTGCAAACAAATAGCGACCCAAATGTAGCGCTCGAGGAAAGCGAGTATGAAATCTGCATTTGCGAGTAAATAATGTTTACATGGGATCGCTGTCAAACACTATTTGGTAATGCCATTTCTTTAAACTATTGTAATTAGCGTTGTTGCTTTTTTAAAATAAACATTAAATTTATTTTTGGAGAAGTTAGATAGGCCTAAATTATGACACGATTTAAAAGTGATATTGACAACTAGGTTCACGGGTGTATTTTGAAAATAAAATAAAAATGATCAAATTTATAGTAAAAATTACAATACTTTTAAATGATTTTATTCAAGCAATTTTATTAATCATTATTTTTTTTAATCTACACGTTTTACTTAGGAACTCCGAAGTGGGAGCGCGGCGTGCTGTTGTTGTCACGTACGTGTTCCTTAAAAAAAAAATGAAAGCATTATAATTCAATTGAAAGTTGGGAAATATCATATTTTATTATTTATAATTGAAAGTTCAATTATCTTTTATCTTTAAATTTCTTTTTTAAAACTACAGTTGGTAGAAACTGCTAGCACAAGTTCTGCCTATATGTTGTTACAAGTGAAGGTCAATTGGTGCGCGAGGGTATTGAATTTGAGAGCAGAACAGAAAGCATATGCCGTAGGCCTATATGTAACAATGCGTAGCTTCGATAGAACCATTTTCTCGAAGTTTATCTACGTCTCTGTCCAAGTGCTTGTTTGAAAAAGTACAGGGACAAATTCTACTGGTTGTTCATGGCAAAGTCTCTCTCTCTCTCTCTCTCTCTCTCTCTCTCTCTCTCTCTCTCTCCATTGGAAGATTTAGATGGGCCCTTTCTGGGCGGAAGAAAAATCATGGATCCGTCTCTAAATGTTGGTAAAAACTACTCAGTGATCACGTGATTTGTAAACCCGCGACGATCTTTCTTTCACTGTTTTGAAGTTGGGCGAGCGACTTTGACTGAGAATTGGAGTGCATTTCATTTTGTATTCATCATCAAAGAATCTTCACAGTAATTGAAGAATTTGTATTGAGAATATCCACAGCATTAGAACGATCTTCCGCCTCTGCACTACTTGTATTCCGAGAACAGATCTAACGAATTCAAGATGGAGACGACATTTAGGGTATGCATTATTTAACTGATTTCATTTGTAGTTTTTACCTCATCTGAGCTGAGAGCTCAAGTGACCTTTTCTGGTGGGATACCTGAAATATACCGGTGTAGTCCTATTCCGCGGGGGGATACGGGATCCGAGTAGGCCGTACTGTAGTGTTTGTCATGTCCGTCTTCCGTCGTTCCATCATGTCAATCACACTTTGCGTTTGGCTCGGTCAGGTCCAGTCCAAAACCATTTCTACCTACGTAGCTATTAATAGCTACCTAGGTATTTAAATCTACTTAAAGTAGCTACTTCTACCTACTTTTACCTGTTTTTAATAATACAGATAATGATTAAGGCGCATCTTTTAAACATGTCAGTCGTTTTATGTATCATGTTGTGGATGTGCACGGCAAAAGTCGGAGCATAAATGTGAATACTTTACGAGGGTGAAGAATGTAGAGGAAATGCATGGAACATCGCCCCAAAACCTTTAATGTAAAAATGCATGAAGGTAATTGTCATACTTGTCATACATATACCACGGTATATATTTAATTTGAGCAGTATTTTATTATGAATAAGATAATAAGGATTAGGCAGCAGGCAATGGCTATATAAGCCTTCTCCTTTAACGTACAAGGTAAAGTCCACATAATTATACACACAAGAAATTACAATATAGATATGAAGTAAAAGGATAATAAGTCATTCCAAATATAATGATTATATAAGTATTATGATTTCTTGATATGAATAATAGGCTAACAAAATAGAAATGTGTGTGTGTGTGTGGGGGGGGGGGGGGGTAATGGGATCTAAATGACATACAAAAGAGAAAAAATGAAATCAAATAAAAATAGTGGAAGAAAAACGAATAAGTACAACAGAAGAAAAAACAGATTGAGAGTACCGACTCAAACACGATAAGAATAGACATACATACCAAACACACATGTATTAAATGCATTTTAAAAATCTTTTGCTTTCTATAATATATTTCTGAACATATTCAAAAATCTTTTATGTTATCTTTGAACCCAAGAATCTCATCACAACTCAGTACTAACTTTAGTGATATGGGACTTGTAGTTGCATTGCATTTATTTACTCTAAAAGAGCAATTCTTTGTACTGCGTTCTGAACACATTCAAAGAAAAAATGATAAGCATTTTCAGCAGGGTGACTACACAAACCACAAGGAACATCATTTCGTAGAAATTGACTATGTAAGTCAAAATTTAGATTACTAGCATTATTTCTTAAATGGCAATGCCAGATGTTTGCATTGCGTTTACCATGATTAAACAATTTATTTGGTAGGAAGGTTTCTAATATGGGCAGGTAGGTCATCCCATAGTTTAATTGTTGAACGTACAAAGCTATTCATATATGACGAGGTCCTAACCTGAGGAAGAATAAATTTAAGATTATCATAGTTTCTCAATTGATATAAATTTTGTGGAGGAATGAAAGGCATCAAAAGTTCTTGAAGATATTGAGGGGCAATTCCATATACTATTTTGTAAAATAAAATAAGTTTATGAACTTTTCTTCTGGTTGATAAGCTATCCCAGCCCAATTCATCATATAGTGCTTACCTGGAAGAATTTACTCCCATTCCAGTGATTATTCTTGCTGCAGAAACATGAACATTCTCTAGTAAATTGTTTCAAAATATTGAATCCAAGGGCAATAACTCTGTTTTCATTAAATCATTTGTCAAGTCCATTATGTGAAATATTTCCTTTATTTTTCACCAACACTTTGTATATTTTCTAAAAGAAAGTTTCATGAAATTGTTATCAATATTATTAAATCCTTACAACCATTTTTTTTTAAATTTTGATAATGTTGTTTAAAGAAACTTGCGATTGATTACAGGTATATTGTGCCAATTGATAAAAAAAATCATTAAGACTGCAACATACTTATTTTATCAGTTTTATTTGTTACTAAGATGTGTTATTTGAAGAATCAACAATCAAATATAAGATTTAACCTATAACTCTAGAAGAGTGGAATTACCGTAATCTGCATAATTTTCTAAAAAAGGATTTCTAAAAGTGGTTCAGTATTTCTAACACCCCCCCCCCCCCTCGTAAAATGGAAAAAATTCAACCTTTGTCATTGCGAATAGGGCAGAATATTGGACCAAGAGAAGGTACCGATATCTTCATGTTATATTTAATATTGAATTACAAACGTCACATGTCCTATGGACATATTCCCATTTTTTTTTTAAATATAGCGCCTGTGTGTAGGATTGGTCCACAGTAGGAGATAGAAGTTTTATATTGGAATATACAGGAAATTAAAAGTAATTTTCTTCTTCTACAAATGTTGAATAAGAGCTGAGTTTTTAATTTTTAATTTTCTTTGATGTACCCAATACAACCTATCATTGGGTCAAATTCTGTCTGACGTGTTTCATACCGATTGTTAAGCCGTTCTTGGCACACTGATTTTGACTACGGATAACTCTGTTTACCTGATCAGGATATAGGGCTCACGGCGGATGTGACCGGTCGAAAGGGGATGCTTACTCCTCCTAGGCACCTGATCACACCTGGTGTGTCCAGGGGTTCGTGTTTGCCCAACTATTTTGTATTGCTTGTAGGAGTTGAAGATTGATCACTGTTCGTCATCGTCACCTTTTATGTTGCAGGTTACTGAATTTAGTCAAGTTTGGGAAACATTTTACACATACAACGCTTGGGTTGTCTACCTCCTATCACTGCTTGGATCTTTGATTCATACGATGCAAAGAAAGTATGTTGCAGCCTGATGATGGTTGATACAACCTCAAGCAAAGTTCTACAAAGAAGGTAGTATGATGTATTTATGTGTATATAGCAATTCTGTTGTCTCTCCCTGACATGGGAATGCAGCAATTCTGTTGTCTCTCCCTGACATGGGAAGGCAATAATTCTGTTGCATCTCCCTGACATGGGAATGCAGTAATTCTGTTGTCTCTCCCTGACATGGGAAAGCCGTAATTCTGTTGTCTCTCCCTGACATGGGAAGGCAGTAATTCTGTTGTCTCTCCCTAACATGGGAAGGCAGTAATTCTGATGTCTCTCCCTAACATGGGAAGGCAGTAATTCTGTTGTCTCTCTCTAACATAGGAAGGGGGTATGGTGTATTTATATGTGTATAGTAATTTTGTAGTTGTAGATGGAAACTTTGTACCTCTCCCTGGCATACTTCCATAGACACCACCATGAAACATTTCCTAGAGCTCACAAGAACATCCCCGTCACAGGATTTACAGCCTTCTAGAGATTACGCCAGCATACCCCGTCACAGGATTTACAGCCTTCTAGAGATTACGCCAGCATACCCCGTCACAGGATTTACAGCCTTCTAGAGATTACGCCAGCATACCCCGTCACAGGATTTACAGCCTTCTAGAGATTACGCCAGCATACCCCGTCACAGGATTTACAGCCTTCTAGAGATTACGCCAGCATACCCTGTAACAGGATTTACAGCCTTCTAGAGATTACGCCAGCATACCCCGTCACAGGATTTACAGCCTCCTTGGGTGTGCGTTTTTCGGCCTCTCTGAGATTCAGAAGGCCATAGAATATGTACATGTTTTCAGATTTATTGATTGAGAGGTAAATGATGATGTATTTTAAACTCAAAATTAGATCTTCACTGTGACAGCTTATGACCAAAAGTTGTATGTAATGTCATGGAAAAATGATGACTTAATTTCTTTACACATATATTTTTACATGGAGATGGTTCAAGGACGTGCGACATAATCATAAGACCACTTCACAATAAATCAGAATATGTATGTGATAAAATTGCTGCAGTTGCTTCCATCTGTATCAAAGCTATTGCTGTATCACTGAGGTGATAAAATACGTGACCTCTATATGCATATCCGAAATCCCCTGTGTGACGTCAGTCTTGGCTAAAGCCCTAAAGGCTACCAGTGATTGAGTTGTTTTTTCCCCCAGAGAGATGTGTCCATCGGGTGAAAATATCGACATACCTGGAGAATGATCGTTGGAAAAAGGTGGCATCACATCAATGGTAGCCCTAGAGGCTACCAGTGAATGAGTTTGGTTTTTTTTCCAGAGAGACGTACGTGTCCATTGGGTGACGATATGGACACACTTGAAGATGATACTTTGGAAATGGTTCCATCACATGGAAAAAGGTAATGGAATGAAATATTACATGAAGGTGAAGATAACAAAGTGTCGTCTATCGCATTAGTCCTATACCCAAATACAAAAACGTGCGACTCGGGTGAGCGATGTGGACCAACTCGAGGTTTACTTCATGCTTCAACAAGAGGGTCATTATGAAAAGGTGAAGATAACGAAGACTGATCAATGTCATATACTTTCAAAAACTTCAAACATTTGTTGAATAAATGAAATCAAGATAAGCATTAATTGTGGCCTTTTTTTACTCCATCACTGGTTGCCCTAGAGGCTACCGGTGATAAGGGTATTTTTTGTTCAGATAGACGTACGTGTCCATTGGGTGACCATATGGACACACTTGAAGATGATACTTTGGAAATGGTTCCATCACATGGAAAAAGGTAATGGAATGAAATATTACATGAAGGTGAAGATAACAAAGAGTCGTCTATCGCATTAGTCTTATACCCAAATACAAAAACGTGCGACTCAGGTGAGCGATGTGGTCCAGGTGAGCGATGTGGACCAACTCAAGGTTTATTTCATACTTCAACAAGAGGGTCATTATGAAAAGGTGAAGATAACAAAGACTGATCAATGTCATATACTTTCAAAAACTTCAAACATTTGTTGAATAAATGAAATCAAGATAAGCATTAATTGTGGCCTTTTTTTCACTCCATCACTGGTAGCCCTAGAGGCTACCAGTGATAGAGTATTTTTTTTCAGAGAGACGTACGTGTCCATTGGGTGACGATATGGACACACTTGAAGATGATACTTTGGAAATGGTTCCATCACATGGAGAAAGGTAATGGAATGAAATATTATATGAAGGTGAAGATAACAAAGTGTCGTCTATCGCATTAGTCCTATACCCAAATACAAAAGCGTGCGACTCAGGTGAGCGATGTGGACCAACTCGAGGTTTACTTCATACTTCAACAAGACGGTCATTATGAAAAGGTGAAGATAACGAAGACTGATCAATGTCATATACTTTCAAAAACTTCAAACATTTGTTGAATAAATGAAATCAAGATAAGCATTAATTGTGGCCTTTTTTTACTCCATCACTGGTAGCCCTACAGGCTACCAATGATAGAGTTTGGTTTTTTTTTCAGAGAGACGTACGTATCCATTGGGTGACGATATGGACACACTTGAAGATGATACTTTGGAAATGGTTCCATCACATGGAAAAAGGTAATGGAATGAAATATTACATGAAGGTGAAGATAACAAAGTGTCGTCTATCGCATTAGTCCTATACCCAACTACAAAAACGTGCGACTCAGGTGAGCGATGTGGTCCAGGTTAGCGATGTGGACCAACTCAAGGTTTATTTTATACTTCAACAAGAGGGTCATTATGAAAAGGTGAAGATAACGAAGACTGATCAATGTCATATACTTTCAAAAACTTCAAACATTTGTTGAATAAATGAAATCAAGATAAGCATTAATTGTGGCCTTTTTTTACTCCATCACTGGTAGCCCTAAAGGCTACCAGTGGTAGAGTATTTTTTTGCAGAGAGACGTACATGTACGTATCCATTGGTTGACGATATGGGCACACTTGAAAATGATACTTTGGAAATGGTTCCATCACATGGAAAAAGGTAATGGAATGAAATATTACATGAAGGTGAAGATAACAAAGTGTCGTCTACCGCATTAGTTCTATACCCAAATACAAAAACGTGCGACTCAGGTGAGCGATGTGGTCCAGGTGAGCGATGTTGACCAACTCAAGGTTTATTTCATACTTCAACGAGAGGGTCATTATGAAAAGGTGAAGATAACGAAAACTGATCAATCTCATATACTTTCAAAAACTTCAAACATTTGTTGAATAAATGAAATCAAGATAAGCATTAATTGTGGCCTTTTTTTTACTCCATCACTGGTAGCCCTAGAGGCTACCAGTGATATATTTTTTTTTCAGAGAGACGTACGTGTCCATTGGGTGACGATATGGACACACTTGAAGATGATACTTTGGAAATGGTTCCATCACATGGAAAAAGGTAATGGAATGAAATATTACATGAAGGTGAAGATAACAAAGTGACGTCTATCGCATTAGTCCTATACCCAAATACAAAAACGTGCGACTCGGGTGAGCGATGTGGACCAACTCGAGGTTTACTTTATACTTCAACAAGAGGGTCATTATGAAAAGGTGAAGATAACGAAGACTGATCAATGTCATATACTTTTAAAAAGTTAAAACATTTGTTGAATAAATGAAATCAAGATAAGCATTAATTGTGGCCTTTTTTTACCCCATCATTGGTAGCCCTAGAGGCTACCAGTGATAGAGGTTTTCTTTCAGAGAGACGTACGTGTCCATTGGGTGACGATATGGACACTGGAGAATGATTGGTGGAAGACAATGAACTATGGATATATGTCTGGAGTACATAGTGTTGGAAAAGAGGATGATGTATTCTACAGTTGTATTGATTTATTGTATATTGTTTAATGTCCCTCTCGAGAATATTTCACTACTATGGAGACGTCACAATTGCCAGCGAAGCGCTGCCTTTGCTCGGCGCTTACGGACTGTGACAGAGGACCTCAGGTTTTGCGGTCTCATCCGAAGGACTGCCCCATTTAGTCGCCTCTTACGACAAATTCTAACCCGGATCCCCACGGTACTGAACAGTTGTATATTGACAGTTTTGTTTCTAGAGAGTTGTTATAGAGAGTTGTGTTTGTAGACAGTTGTATATATCTGGTTATTGCTTTTACATACATGCGTTTTACTCGTAAATAAATACTGTATATACTTTTATATGAATGTTATTTATGATTTGACAAATTCTAGTGTCATTCTACATGGTGAACTACATGAAAGGTGAAGATAACGAACAGTGATCAATCTCATCAATCCCATAAGCAATACACAATAGATAGGTGGGTAAACACAGACCCCTGGACACACCACAGGTGGGATCAGGTGCCTAGGAGGAGTAAGTATACATACAATATAAAAGAATTATTTATGTAGTGAGACCTATCTTCGTTATTATTTTCTCCACTTGGTCATTCAATGTTCAAAAAATTAGAGAAAAAAGATATCGGAGAAATATAATGATAAAATTTATATAGCACCGTACATAAAACAAATTGGTCTAAGGCACTTTACAAGAATAGCGATGAGGAATGCAGCAATGAAACACAAATGACACCTTATATCTGCAAAATAAAAATCAATAGCTAAAGTGGTTTTTTTAAATTCTTTATGTCAAGCACTATGCAAAAGTATTAAGAGAATTTAAACATTTGCATTAAAACAGTCATTGTAAAAAAACTTTTACAGTACAAGAAGCTTAAAAATCAGGAAAACCAATTTTTTAAAGGTAGGTTTTTAATAGTTTTTTAAAACGTTAATGTTTTGGCAACCTTAATATGTTGCGGAAGGAAATGGTCAAAATTCAGAAACACGAATTTTCCAAATCTTCATGTACAATGCATACAATTAGCAACAATGATTATTTTAGTAATAATTATTTCTATTGATTTCTCTCGTTTCAATTTATTTTTAAAATGTGTTTCTTCCTAATATCTCTGTTCTAGCTAACATTGGTTTTTTTTTTAAAGATTTAAACAAGATGCCCATGGGTCACATCGCTCAGATACCTTGGCCCATATTTTAAAGATTTTTCTTATATATTTGCATGTAAAATACAAACTAGAATCTGCATTATGTCCGGAAGTTTTCTTGTAAATGTAAAATTCTTTGGCCCAATGGTTCTTGAGAAGATTTTCCCTATATATTTTAATGTAAAATTTCCATCCCCTATTGTGGCCCCAACCTAGCCCCGGAGGTCATGGTTTTAACAAACGTGAATTTGCACTTTGTCCGAAAGCTTTTGTGTAAATTGCAACTGTTCTGGTCCAGTGGTTCTTGAGAAAAAAATTTAAATGGGTCACCCTATTTTTTGCATTTTTGTGATTATCTCTCCTTTGAAGGTTGTATGGCGCTTTATTTGAACAAAGTTGAATTCCCTTCACCAAAACATTCTTTGTGACAAGTTTGGTTGAAATTGGCACAGTGGTTCTGGAGAAGATTTTTAAATGCTGTCAATGTATTTTTACTATTTCACTGTTATCTCCCCTTGGAAAGGGGAGTGGTCATTCACTTAAACAGACTTGATTCCTCGCGCCTAAGGATGCTTTGTACAAAGTATGGTTGAAATTGACCCTGTGGTTCAAGAGATTTTTAAAACTTGTTGATGTATTTTCATTATTTTGCTATCATCTCCTCTTGGAGAAAGGTGTGGCCCTTCCTTTGCAGAGACCTGAATCCCCTTTACCCAAGGATGCTTTGTACCAAATTTGATTGAAATTAGCCAAGTGGTTCAGGAGAAGATTTTAAAAACTTTTCAGCGTATTTTTGCTATTTCATTATTATCTCTCCTTGGAGAAAAGTGTGACCCTTCAATTGAACAAATTTGATTTCCCTTGCCCATGGATGCTTTTTACCAAGTTTGGTTGAAAATGGTCCAGTGGTTCTGGAGAAGAAGTCGGAAAATGTGAAATTTTATACACAGACGGACGGACAACGGGTAATCAGAAAACCTCACTTAAGCTTTCAGCTCAGGTGAGCTAAAAATATTAGCGTTATTTATTTCAATATTCATAAATTTATTTATTTTTAAATTAGAACGTTTATATCTGAGTGTTTTAGGTATGTTTTGTTAGATATTTATATCATGCACCAAATCATGGCGAAAGAGATGTAGCGCATTTACTGACGAAACGGCCGACTCAGAAATCTAAAAGGAAAACAGCGGTTTCCAATAATAGACTGGCGTGTTATATTTAAATATAAGGCCAACATTTTTTATGTTTCGTTAACCAAGGTAAATAACTGCCGCAGTTTAGCATTACTGACATTTATATGATTCGTTCTTTAATCAATAAACCATTTTCTTACTTGGAATGATGAACAGTACAATATTTTCATAGGTGCATTCATATTACACAACAACCCTTTTACATATGGCATTACTTAACTCAGTTGCTACATGAGTTTTTATATTTACTTTTGAGAAGTCAAACAGTATAACAGTTCTTTTCATCCCTTGACCTATTTTTACTTATTACATGCTGTGCATTTGTGCTCTTTTTCGTGTAGTATTTGTTTAGCTTTTCGTCAGCCACATTACGGTTTGAAAATCCTGTGCACACAGGAACATGTTAGTGTAAACAAACGGAACTACAGTGATCTCAAAATAAATCCCTTTACTTTAGGCCAATTCAACTTAATTAGTAGATTATCATCCAGGGTCACCAAAAATTATGGGGCGGGTGGGAGGATTTTATTTTTTAATTTTTATTTTCTGAAATTTTTTTTATTATTTTTAAATATGTATACAATTATTTTCAAAAATTTGATCCTTTTTTACAAATACCAAATATGTATACAATTATTTTCAAAAATTTGATCCCTTTTTACAAATACCAAGCTGGGTTTTTACCTGGTCATTCAACTGTCTATCAGCTTATTGAAACATATGATCATATAGCAAAATCCATAGATGAGAGCAAATGTTGCTGTATATGGTGTTTTGTGATTTGTCAAAGGCCTTTGATCGTGTATGGAGTCCCGTGGGGATCCGGGTTAGAATAGGTCTTCAGCACCCCTTGCTTGTCGTAAGAAGCGACTAAATGGGGCGGTCCTTCGGGTGAGACTGCAAAAACCGAGGTTCACAGCAGGTGTGGCACGATAAAGACCCCTCCCTGATCAAAGGCCATAAGCGCCGAGCATAGGCCTAATTTTTGCTGCCCTTCACCGGCAGTGGTGACGTCTCCATATGAGTGAAAGATTCTCGAGAGGGACGTTAAACAATATTAAATCAATCAATCAATCAATTGATCGTGCATGGCATTTACAAGGGACTTCTATTTAGGCTACAAACTTATGGAGTGAGTGGTAACTTATTACAATGGTTTCAAAGCTATTTAAATTTCAAAACTCAAAGGGTATTGCATAGAAATGTAATGTCTGATTTCAAATATTTACATGTTGGAGTCCCTCAAGGGTCCGTATTAGGTCCTCTTTTATGTTTGATATATGTCAATGATGTTGTTGAAAACATGTCAAGTTTATATAGGCTTTACTCTGATGATAATTCTTTTACAGAATTGTTCTACCAATATCTATGATATCCAATGCGTGCTGAATAATGCTTTACTTCGGCTTGAACGATGGTCTAAACAATGGTTGTTAAATTTTAATCCTTCTAAAGCAAAAGATGTCTTCTTTTGTACGAAGAAAAACACATATTTCCCTTGTCTACATTTTCAAATTTGCAATTGAGAATTTGTCTCTACACACAAACACCTATGTATCACTTTTTCACATGATCTCACATGGTCAGCTTACATTGATTCGCTATTAACCAATGATTATAAAAAAAAGTTGGACTACTTAAAAAATTACAATTCAAAGTCAGTTCGAAAACTTTAGCTATTTTATATACTACTTTCATTAGACCTCCGCTGGAATATGCCTCTGAATTATAGGAGGTGGGTGTTCAAATCAAGATTCTGAAAATTTTGAAAAACTAGTTAGCAGCAGCAAGATTGGTTACTGGACTGACATCATTGGCATCACGGGAATCTCTGTGTTTCGAAACTGGATGGAAACCACTTATTGTTAGAAGATTGACAGAATTAAGAATAACTATGTACAAAATTATCACAATATGGTACCCGAGTATCTGAAAGAAATTTTACCAAATATTCGTTCACATGATTCAAATTATGTTACCAGGCAATCGCAAAATTATGGCATTCCTAAATGCAGATTAAACATCTATAAATCATCTTTTGTAGCAAGAGGGGTACGTGAATGGACTTCCTTGCCCCTAGGAATAAGGCAAATTAATAATTTGTTATAACAAATTACTAATCTGTTATAACAAATTACTAATCTGTTATAACAAATTACTAATCTGTTATAACAAATTATGAATTTGTTATAACAAATTATGAATTTGTTATAACAAACTAAAAAAAAGATACTGCTGCGGCCCTAATATGCTTCCGTAAATAAGTGCATAGGTTGTGATCTTCATGTACAAAATTTATGAATTTATAAGGATAAGAAAATACAAATATAACCATAACAGAAAATGTTAAAAAATAGGAGGGGTGGATTAAAGGTTTGGAAGTGAGATATTTCAACTATTATTTTTTTTATCAAGAAAGGGGACACACATTTGATTCTGGGGTGGGCATTTTTTCAATTAAAAAAGAAATAACCTAATTGGACAATTTATTTTCTAGGAAATAAAATTAGATGGGGAGGGGGATACATAGTAAATATCTACAAAGTGATTTTCACCTTCTTGATTTTTGCATTACTTTATATATGTATTTTTCAGCTAATATAAAGACAAGATTTTAAATTATCCTTCTTTAGTATTGTTCATGTAATTGTACATTTTTTTCAAGGTTAAAAGGTCAAGGACAGGTGTGTGCACTGTTTGCTAGTGAAGCAAGACTGGTCACAGTATTTGCTACGAGTAAATTAAAAGTCGAATTTCTTGGATATGGGGTAACCCATATCTATTCTTGTTAAATCACCATGGCAAGTAAAAATTCAGATACCACTTCTGAAAACTTAAGTACTCTACGAGCTTCAGAGGATGCTCTTATAAGTTATTTTGCTTACAAAACATAATTCCTGGAAGGTATGTATATCACTCGTTTGATGAGGTACAAGATAAGAGTAAGTGAAGTTATAGTGTAGGAGTATGCAGTAATGATAAATTATGGGATGACAAAATTAAAAAGCAAATTTCTTAATTAAGGAAACCTGTTTGAGTTACTGGCCCAGTTCCGCAACGAAAACTATTCGGATCCGTAAAATGATTAATGTTATGATTTCTTGCATGACAGCTGATTGAGGAATATCGTGAGAGAAAACTTATAATCTTAGAACCCAATATACAACTGTCTTTTTGCGTTTACGCGTGGATAAATTTCCCGACGTATTATAAAGTTTAGTCCTTTCGTCTGGGGAAAATGTGTCACTTTGCGTAGTAATAAGATAATGTGGTAATTAGATCTTGCAAGTCAGTGGGATTATTATATTGTTTAAGACGCATTTTCCTTGTCTCGACCATAAACTGAAACAAAATACCTCCCTCACTATGACCCTACTGTTGTATCTTATGGATATATCTTATAGCATGAGCAGACTCACAAAGAGGACCGTAGTCCGGGCCTCGCCTGATATCTCGCACACACACACATGTAACATGCTCACGCCTTTTTTGTACTTTAAAGTATCGCCTACCTTTGTTCTTCGAGGTTTATGAAGAATTATTAAAAGTCGGAACTTTGGGATAGCTCCCATTACGCATAAAGCAACTTATTCTGGTTCAGGTAATATGAAAAGATAGATAAACTTTTTGATACCGATAAAACGAATCACGAAACCCGTGATTTCTTTGTATAGTTTTTGACCATGTGAACAAGTGAAGATTAAAAACATTGATCAATCTGATAAGTCTTATGAATAATGATGAATAAATCCTAAATTATTTATTTTTGTTACGAGAGCTTGATCATTTAATAGTTTATAATACAAGGTATCTTCGTATTATATTTGTAGTTTCTTATCTTGGTATTTGCAAATGCGATCACAAAATACTATTAATAGGATGTACAATTGTAAATGTGTTTGACTAATTTTCAGGAAACACAAAACGTTCAACAACTTCGTCAAATTATATTCCAGATAAAAAATCAGCATTGGGGAAATGTGATATCCTTTCATAGAATGTTTGTTCTCTTGGGGATCCGGGTAAGAATAGGTCCTCAGTACCCCCTGCTTGTCGTAAGAGGCGACTAAATGGGGCGGTCCTTCAGATGAGACAGCAAAAACCGGGGTCCCGTGTCACAGCAGGAGTGCCACGACGGACCGCACCCTGCTCTAAGGCCGTAAGCGCCGAGCTTAGACCTACATTTTGCAGCCTTTGGCCGGCAATGATAACATGGTCCCCATATGACCGAAAAATGCTCGAGCGCGCACACACACACACACACACACACACACACACACACACACACACAGTTATTTAATTTACATTTAAGAGGATCATACAAGATGCACAATGCATTTGAAATATTTTATATAAAGCACGGAAATAGCAATGAACTCTAAAATGCAGTTAAGAGTTCATTGTTATTTCCGTGCTTTAAATACACACACACACACATACACACACACTTATATATATATATACATGTATAGTAAAGAATCTGAATATAATCGCAATCATACTAATTGACATTGAAAGGTTATGCAATGATAATAGATAAGAGATAAGGATGCGTATTTTATATTGGCTAGTTACCCGATAACTAAAACTATCAGACGACGAGGAAATCGGATATTTCACGTACTGTGTACATTTCTATACTCTTCAATTGAATTACGTAAAACTGATAGGAGGATACTGTAAAATTGATAATGTTTGTGGGTATCAAAATTTCGCTATTTTCATCTTACGAATATGCCTATGAATTCACGAACAATGAACAATAACACTAAAACCTCGATATTAAAACCCAACAAATCAACCACCGGTAGTTTTTCTTCAAAATGATATGGAATAGGACGTTCCTCAAGAAAAGTACAGTGTTTTAGTAGATCTCAATTTATCGAAGGAAGAGTTATCTTTCTTACATGTATCAGAGAGCCGTCACAGCTTTATGGAATGTACACAATGACCGAAAGATGAAGCACTATTTTACATGCGTTGGTAACAAATTAATGAAGATTTATCACATAATAAAAGAAAAAGAATCGATAGAGGCTGTTGTCTTATGTAACCATGAACAGTTTCATTCAATGGGTTGCGTTTCTTAAGCGCTGCACACTGATGCATCGTGCCGTTGATTGACTCAGCAGAACTGCTGAACATACAGTGTGATGGTTTTGAAAAATAGAAGTTAAGGGACAATCAAAGTGGTATGAATTCAAACTTTTAATGCAGTGATTAATTGAAAAATGTTGACAACCTCACATTAACGTTTTGAGTGTATGAATCTTTATACATCTATCGATTTTTATACATATATTGCAAAAACCGACCAACTAGCTTGATTAGTGTATTGACCAATTCTATTGATCTTATAAATCCTCTTCAATATTTTGTGTAGTTAACAATTAGAGTAATTTAGGAATTTGACAATTTAGTCAGTAACAAGCTGTCATTTCTAGAAACCAATCGATTTGTTACTGTTTTCAAATTAATTCAATTATTAAGTGTACAAAATGTTAAAGAATTGCGAAATTTAGGAAAAATTTTATTCCTAGCAGAGAAAATAAGAAAGGATAATTCATAATTGTAATTACACCCCATTTCTTTTTCTCATTTAACACAATTTTTTTTCTTCTATTTTTATTTTCATACAACTCTCACGCAATCACCTATATTACAAATATTATCTTTTATACTTATATGTATGTGTATGCTGATCTATAGCTCTGAGTATGTTTATGTTGTTCACCTTATATTTCATTAGGTATAAAATTGTATATCTGATGTGCCAGATGGCACAAAGAAATAAACTGAACTGAATCTTCCTTTGAGATGTAAAGCCTGGTGACAAATTGATGACAGATGCCAGTTACATGTAGGTACCAAACAATCAAGGATTTCTTATCATAGCTACATTTAAAAGAAAAAAAGATATTGACCTTTAAGCGTACGGAATCAAAGCACTGACTGTGAACTGTCAGAGGTGGATCCAGGAATGTTTAAAGGGGGTTATGCCTTTAATTTTGGTTTTCGAGGGGGTCAACCTCAAAATGCCTAATTTTTACCCCTTTTTAGTAAACATTTCTGACAAAAGGGGGAGGGGTTCCAATCTCCAGAACCGCCCCTGGATTCGCCACTACACAGTACATTTAGAATTTGAACTGCGAAGATCAACACAGGCATATTTCATGTAGTGTGTCAGTGCTTCCTGAAAAGTAGGCCGTCATAAAGCGTTGCTGATCATACCTTCATGTATTTTCAAAAATAAAATTGGTTTTTTTCTATTGACATATTTCTATTGGAACCACCGCGGTGGTTTAGAGCTTTCAGCCCGCATGCTGAAGGGCCACAACAGACATAAGGCTTGAAAACAGGTAGTGACAGTTCCATCGCCAAACGCTCGGCATCATGATTGAATGATTAATTGATGTTTTCCGCCACACTCAACAATTTTTCAGTTATCTGGTGGCGCCCAGTTTTTATTGGTGGAAGAGAGAACCCAGATACAATATACCTGGGAATAGACCATCGACCTTCCTAAAGTAAACTGGGAAACTTTCTCACTTACCGGCGCGAGCAGGATTCGAACCCGCGCCGACAGAGGCGAGAGGCCGTGTGATTTTGAGCGCGATGCTCTAACCACACACCCACAGCGGCCCCTCGCTCGGCACCAGTTGTGAATATCACGGGTTCTCGTAGATTACCTTAAAAACGGATGTCCCATGTCACAGTAGGTGTGGCCACGCTAAAGAAACCTCACTGATCAATGGCCGTAATGCCTAGCATAGGCGTAAATTTGAAGCCTTTCACCGGTATTGGTGACGTCTCCATATGAGTGAAAAATTCTCGAGAGAGACGTTAAACAAGATACAATCAATCAGTTCTGTCAGAATTCCTAGCCGTTGATTCATATGCACATTGTTCACAACTGAGGATATAGCTATCATTACAATTTGTAATTTAGATTGTGAAGATATTAAAAGGCAAAACATCAGAAATGTAAATATCATGAAATATGACATGGATGACACGTAACTGACCTGATATATTTAGATTTTTTTTCCACCTTACTCTGACATGTGACTGACCTGAGATATTTAGATTTCTTTCCACCTTACTCTGACACGTGACTGACCTGAGATATTTAGATCTCTTTCCACCTTACTCTGCTGTTCACTGGAATGTTTTCCTATTGGAATGTATTTTCTGACTAAGCTTATATCATAACACTGGTCAGCTTATATCCTAACACTGGTCAGCTGATATCATAACTCTGGTCAGCTTATAACAACACTGGTCAGCTTATATAACATTGGTCAGCTTATATCATAACTCTGGTCAGCTTATAACATGACACTGGTCAGCTTAAATCATAGCACTGGCCAGCTTATATCATAACACTGGTCAGCTGATATCATAACTCTGGTCAGCTTATAACATAACACATGTCAGCTTACATCATAACACTGGTCAGCTTATATCATAACACTGGTCAGCTTATATCATAACACTGGTCAGCTTATAACATGGCACTGGTCAGCTTACATCATAACACTGGTCAGCTTATATCATAACACTGGTCAGCTTATATCATAACACTGGTCAGCTTACATCATAATACTGGTCAGCTGATATCATAACTCTGGTCAGCTGATATCATAACTCTGGTCAGCTTATAACATAACACATGTCAGCTTATATAACACTGGACAGCTTATATCATAACTCTGGTCAGCTTATAACATGACACTGGTCAGCTTACATCATAACACTGGTCAGCTTATATCATAACTCTGGTCAGCTTATATCATAACATTGGTCAACTTATATCATAACTCTGGTCAGCTTATAACATGACACTGGTCAGCTTACATCATAACACTGGTCAGCTTATATCATAACACTGGTCAGCTTGTATCATAAAACTGGTCAGTTTATATCATAACTCTGGTCAGCTTATATCATAACTCTGGTCAGCTTGTATCATAACACTTGTCAGCTTACATCATAACACTGGTCAGATTTTTATCATGACACTGGTCAGCTTATATCATAGCACTGGTCAGCTTAAATCATAACTCTGGTCAGCTTATATCATAACTCTGGTCAGCTTATATAACACTGGTCAGCTTATATAACACTGGTCAGCTTACATCATAACACTGGTCAGCTTGTATCATAACACTGACCAGCTTATATCATAACACTGGTCAGTTTATATCAGAACACTGGTCAGTTTATATCATAACTCTGGTCAGCTTATATCATAACCCTGGTCAGCTTGTATCATAACTCTGGTCAGCTGATATCATAACCCTGGTCAGCTTGTATCATAACACTGACAAGCTTATATCATAACTCTGATCAGCTTATGCCATAACTCTGGTCAGCTCCTGTCAGCTTATATCATAACTCTGGGCAGCTCTGGTCAGCTTATATCATAACTCTGGTCAGCTTATATTACAACACTGGTCAGCTTATATCATAACACTTGTCAGCTTATATCATAACACTGGTCAGCTTTTTTTTTTTATAACACTAGTCAGCTTATATCAAAAGATAATTAGATTAAAAGAAGGGCAAACACGGATTCTGGATACAACCTCTCATTACGTAGAATACTGTCTGACATATTTCATACATATTGTTAGACCATTCCATACTTATTCATTTTGATAACGGATTACTAGGTTTATCCGATCAAGATATTGGTATCACAACAGGTGTGACCGGTCAACAGGAATACTTACTCCTCCTAGGTACCTGATCTCACCTCTAGAGTGTCCAGGGGTCCGTGTTTGTCCAATCTAATTAAAATCAGATCTTCTCTAACCGTTACACTGGTAACGGTTAGAAAAGATCTGGTTTTAAGTAGATTGGTGTTTGTCCTACTCTTAACTTGTACTCTTATGAGATTAATCACTATTTGCTGTCTTCACCATTTCGCTCACAATATAGACTACAAATTTCGTTACGTGAAAAGTCGAAATGAAGACTTTAAATATCAAATCGAGGTATATTTGCATAGCTTACACATGGTTGCGGTTCAAAATACCTTGGCATTTTAAAAAAAAGAAGAAGTTAGAATGCTTGTTTACATGTATATCTTTGAAAACGTTGATAAGATTTACGAAATTGATGAAATATGAAGCAGAATTTATTCAAAAACTAATACGCAAGAAGAAGAAATATCTTCCTGTGGCCTTCAATTCGACATTTAGATATATCGACGACGTTTTGTCTATTAACAATAATAACTTTCATTCATATGTCGATTTGATATATCCATGTGAGCTCGAAATAAAAGACACCACAGAGTCGTCCACTTCTGCTTCATACTTAGATATTTTATTGAAAGTAGACATTAACGGCAATCGGACAACTCAATTGTATGACGAACGGGATGATTTCAGCTTCTCCATCGTCGACTTCCCATATTTATGTAGCAATATTCCATTATCACCTGCATATGGTGTTTATATATCTCAACTGATTCGATACGCAAGAGCTTGTACTGCGTATAGTCAGTTTTTAAGTCGAGGCAAGCTACTGAAAACAAATTCATGATACAGGAGTTTCAACAGTCTGGATTGAAGTCAGCATTTCGCAAATTCTATGGTCGTTATAACGATCTAGTTCGTCAATACAACCTATTATTGGGTCAAATGCTGTCTGACGTGTTTCATACCCATTCTTAGGCCTTTCCTGGCACACTGATTTTGACTACGGATAACTCCGTTTACCTGATCAGGATATAGGGCTCACGGTGGGTGTGGTCGGTCGACAGGGGATGCTTACTCCTCCTAGCACCTGATCCCACCTCTGGTGTGTCCAGGGGTCCGTGTTTGCACAACTATCTATTTTGTATTGCTTATAGGAGTTATGAGATTGATCACTTCGTTATCTTCACTTTTCATTATTTGAATTTTAACTTGTGTAGAATTTAACGAAATGTTCACACCACTTTACACCAATCTTATGAAAATTTAAAGAAAAAATTGTGCAAAAATCAGCAAACTCGATATCAAAAGTTCCACTTCACACAAGAGGAATCCCAAGATGATGCAAATCATGGTTATTGTCAGTAATGTTTCTAATTAAAACCATAATGTTTCGTTTTTCGTGAGAACAATATTCTCTTATTCCACACCTTCAGTTTCTAATAGCGTTAGAGTTTGAACTTAATCTTATATAAGTGACATTAGGGATCTATTTCCAACGCTAATGTAAAACATAAAAAAGATTATGAAATAAAAGAAAGAAAGCAATTTTAAGACTAATATATTTTGTTATTCTAGTTCTTCTACAATGTAGAGTAATTTATCTGAGGTATTAATCAATTGTTCATTGAATCCAACGCTTGGTTGTTTAGAGAGAATATTTCACCAAAATTTGACTCTATCTCGTATACTCCTGAGATTGCCAAAGTCTTATGAATTTTGCTATGTTTAACGAGGTATTTCTTGACATAAAAATACAGTATAGGCTTGCAATCCACATACTTAAAGCAATACATGACTGGCGATGTTGATATAGTTGAAAATGAGAACCTGAAATAATTTCTTTTAAAAGGTTCTTAATTCAGAGAACCTCGCTATTTTACTTGGCGACATATTCTTATCTATTATAAATTATGTCGAAGATTATGCCAGACAATGGGCTAAATAGCAAAAAAGAAGAAAGCGATACCTTGTCAGAATGGATTAAATGTACAAGAGGAGTATTAAAATCCCGTACCAGACACATTAAAGCAAAAGTGCGTACCATCTATCCTTCTGTGTTTAGTTAATCAGAAGTGATAAAAGAATTAGGTAGATTACATGAGGAATATGTTTTGGTTCCAGCTGACAAATCTTGTAACAACATTTGTTTATAAGGCGCATTATTACAACTCTATCTTAAACGAACTTGGCATTAATTCCACTTTTGGTAATCATACTTTTACTCAAGCTGTCCTTTCAAAAGATGAAAATATTCAACACCATGCTTCAGTTTTAGACATATTTAATGTCCAGTCAATAGGATGATGAATATGAGTTACCGTACCTATACTAGATTCCTAAACTTCACATAAAACCCTTACAAACAAACATACATTGTTGGATCTTGTAAATGTTCTACCAAGCCCCTATATTTGCTTCTCACGAAAATATTAACAACTGTGAAGGAGAAACTTCAAACGTACTATGCCACAACAAATGCTAGAAGTGGTGTAAATCAAATGTGAATTCTTAAATATGCTAGAGAACCTTTCGTAGATTTGGATTCGCTAAACTTTCCTCAAATCAACAACATCAAAACGTATAACTTTTAAACATTTTACACTCTGCATCTTTTATGAGAGTGATCACTGTTCGTTATCTTCACATTTGGGCAGTTTTTAGAATGGAATTGGTCTTATGTTTGGAACCACAGGATTTTTAGAAAAAAAGTGTGGAAACTGCAGAAGTACTTTCTCTCACATGGCGTTTTCAGTTTGCAATTTCTTTTTCTAAATTTATACCAGGAATTTTAGGGATGAAGCATTAAGTCATGAGTAAAACAGTTTTTTGTATACAAGTTTAGTGACACTATGCAGGAATGGGATCAATTACATTGAAAATGCAATTACATGTAAATAGTTTCAACTATATTAATGATTTTGTAAATTACTTGCAATTACAATTACACATTGACTTTAACCAATGTAATTAATTACTGTCAATTACTTTGAAGAATGTAATTAAATACGTTTCAATTGCTGACATTTATATAAAAAATCTGAAAGTGAACTTTTGACGATTTTTTTTTACTTGTGAGTTTGTTCTCAGGTGTCAATGGAACCCATTCCTGAACAATATTATAGTGAACTTTTGACGATTTTTTTTTACTTGTGAGTTTGTTCTCAGGTGTCAATGGAACCCATTCCTGAACAATATTATAGTGAACTTTTGACGGTTTTTTTTTTTACTTGTGAGTTTGTTCTCAGGTGTCAATGGAGCCCATTCCTGAACAATATTAAAGTGAACTTTTGACGGTTTTTTTTTTACTTGTGAGTTTGTTCTCAGGTGTCAATGGAGCCCATTCCTGAACAATATTAAAGTGAACTTTTGACGATTTTTTTTTTACTTGTGAGTTTGTTCTCAGGTGTCAATGGAACCCATTCCTGAACAATATTAAAGTGAACTTTTGACGATTTTTTTACTTGTGAGTTTGTTCTCAGGTGTCAATGGAGCCCATTCCTGAACAATATTAAAGTGAACTTTTGACGGGTTTTTTTTACTTGTGAGTTTGTTCTCAGGTGTCAATGGAACCCATTCCTGAACAATATTAAAGTGAACTTTTGACGGTTTTTTTTACTTGTGAGTTTGTTCTCAGGTGTCAATGGAGCCCATTCCTGGACAATATTAAAGTGAACTTTTGACGATTTTTTTTTACTTGTGAGTTTGTTCTCAGGTGTCAATGGAACCCATTCCTGAACAATATTAAAGTGAACTTTTGACGGTTTTTTTTTTTACTTGTGAGTTTGTTCTCAGTCAATGGAACCCATTCCTGAACAATATTAAAGTGAACTTTTGACGGTTTTTTTTACTTGTGAGTTTGTTCTCAGGTGTCAATGGAACCCATTCCTGAACAATATTAAAGTGAACTTTTGACGGTTTTTTTTTTTACTTGTGAGTTTGTTCTCAGTCAATGGAGCCCATTCCTGAACAATATTAAAGTGAACTTTTGACGGTTTTTTTTACTTGTGAGTTTGTTCTCAGGTGTCAATGGAACCCATTCCTGAACAATATTAGAACGTCACCTATAGCTATGGGAATTAGCGATACCAATAATGAGACATAAGCATCCTGTGAAAAACAGTCTAACACCATTATTATCAAACACTTTCATTCCATCATTTTAAAAGTTTGAATAAAGAATGTAATTGAACAGTAATGGAAATGTAATTGAAAATACTTGAATTTTTATGGATTGCATCATATACATTCAATTACTTGTAATTGAAAGTAAAATCAATCACAAATACATCCAATTACTTTTTAAAATGCATTTTAAAATACAGCTATAATTACAATTACATTTTTCAATTATCCCATATATGTTTTCGAAATGTGTAACCTACACTTTAGGTTTGTTTCAATGGAGCGAACATTTTTATGTCAATTCTAAAAGATGTCACTTCAAATTCTCTTAATCTAAAACGATATTTTTGTCTTCCATTAGAGTATCTTATTTCTATGTAATACAATTTTTCTCACTTTCATACTATTTTTTAGGTACTCTAACTTTAATTAGATTATACCATACCGTCAGTCCCCTAAAGTTACTAACAAAGAAATTGATGACATTAACAAACGCAGCATTCTTCGTCATAAAAAAAGTTCAGTCGTGTATTCCAACTTATTTCAGGTTCAAGTTTACACCCTATATATCCTACAAATATACTTCTACTATTGCATCCAAACTTTTTAAGTACAAACTTTACAGTGCCTAGATAAAGACGTAAAATCTTATACATAATCCACATAAACATTTTCCCTTTTTCAACTATGGTCCAGCTGAGCGTGACATTAATTGTGATGACGATGTTTGAAAACAAGAACCTAAAATCACTTATTTCAAAAGGTCATATATTCAGAGAACTCATCTCTAATGGGATATGAATTCTGTCGAAGATTATGCCAGACGATGGGCTAAAATGAAAAAGAACTTTACACTTTATCAGAATAAAAAGTATAGGAAAAATATTAAATATCCGTATTAGACATATCAAAACAAAATGGATTGCATGACGAATGTGTTTTGCATCCAGCTGACAAAGCTTGTAGGGACATTGTTGTTTTTGTAAGGCTCGCTATTACAACTGTCTTTTAAACGCACTCAGTTTTAGTTCCATCTTTGGTAATCGTACTAATACTCCGACTTCCCATTCAAAAGAAGAAATTCTTCAATATCATGCTTCAGTTTTATATGCATTCAATATCCCAGGATGATTATGAATGAATATGAGTTACTGTATTTATACTGGATGCAAAAACCTCACAAAACCCTTATTAAGACGTTCAATGTATATAATATATAACAATCATATTCAATATCTAGTAAATGAATGGTGGAATTTTTCTAACCAAGGTATCATTTTAAGGGTTCATCAAATAAAATAATCCACCAAAGGAATTTTCAAGACATTGATTACTGCTTAATTTATTTCACCTACAATTTTACATTGAGGTCTATGGAAAGAGTATGTTTTATTAAAATATTTTAAAAATAAATTCCATCGTCAACTTCCAATATTTATGTAGCAATATTCCATTATCACCTGCATATGGTGTTTATGTCTTTCAACTGATTCCATACGCAAGAGCTTGTTCTGAGTACATGGTCAGTTTTTAAATCGAGGCAAGCTACTCACAAACAAGTTGATGGTACAAGGGTTTCAGCAGTCTCAATTGTTTATATCTCTCAACTGATTCTATACGCAAGAGTTTGTTCTAAGTATAGTCAGTTTTTAAATCGAGGCAAGCTACTGACAAACAGGTTGATGGTACTGGGGTTTCAACAGTCTGGATTGAAGTCAGCATTTCGCAAATTCTATGGTCGTTATAACGATCTAGTTCGTCATTACAACCTATCATTGGGTCAAATGCTATCTGACGTGTTTCATACCGATTGTTAGGTCATTTTTGGCACACTAATTTTGACTACGAATAACTCCATTTACCTGATCAGAGTATAGGGCTCATAGCGGGTGTGACCGGTCGACAGGGGATACTTACTCCTCCTAGGCACCAGATCCAACATCACGTATATCCTGGGGCCCGTGTTTGCCCAACTATGTATTTTGTATTGCTTATAGGAGTTTGATCACTGTTCGTTATCTTCACCTTTCACACATACAATTCATCTCTTAGTAAAAAGTTAAGTACACTTTCTCTTTATGAACATATGAAATAAAATCATTTACCGCACATATTTTTAGAATTTTTATTTTACCAAGGGCGGACAGCTTCAAAAAGTCTCAAGTGGAATAAAGGTCAGCTTCTAACCATTTACCAGTCATGTGAATTTGATCTACTTCACTTTCATAATTATTTAACAATATACATTTATTTTGATTCAAATTATTTGATATTGTTCATTATCCTTTCGTTATATATTGAATACGTAAAATATCGGGGGGAAATATGCATATTGGAAGATTTGAATTTCACCGCTTTCAACCTCGAAAACTACGCAAACTTTTTCATTTAAAACACATGTAAAGTAGTGTTAGGCCTGAAATGAATTAATTTTGCTGACAAAATTAAAAAGTTCAAAAACATGCGATGTGACTTTTAATAGCGATAGATTGCAGGATCCAGTAATTGTTCAGCCAAGCCTCTATCTGTGCTTCTCACAAACATATCAACAGCTGTAATTGAGAAACGTCAAACATATTGCCATAATATATGCCAGAAATGGTGTAAATCAAATGTGGATTCTTAAAAGAAATGAACTTTTAATAATTTGAAATCACAAACCTTTTCTCAAATTAACAATGTTCATCAAAACGTATGACTTTCAACACCTACCACTCGACTGAAAGACTAGGAATTTTGAAATCATTATCAGCGCTGCTTCTGCACTCATCCAAAACATTACTTTATTAAAACCAATTTGATTCTACGCATGAAAACTTTTAAAATTGATATTCAAAAGATGCTCGAGTTCCTTACTGATAATATCCTGGTAGTTTTCAGTGATTAGGTTTTACAACAGTGCTAATTTGTTGAAAGTTCCATGAGCACAAATTGGAGGTAAATAAGGTCTTATTTACAGATTTCTGATCAGCGGAATATCAAGGGGATGTAGCTATCCTCGAAGTGCAATATTCAGGTCGCTCTCTGACGTCAGTAAATAGTGTGCTTCTCAGGTAGGTAAATCGTTGTATTGATCTCAAAATGGCAATAATTCAATAACATTCTATGGCACTACGTATGCCTTTGTATCTCATAAAAACTACACTGATGTTTTATATACTGATTACACATAAAGATAAGACTGCTCAACTTAAAACATGAGTACTCTCTATAAATATTACATTGGGAAATACAGAGTTATGTGCCCTATATCTAATAGAACAGTGCAATTTGTAGAACAATGTATAGCAAGCGAAAGGGCCACAGTTAATACATTGTTAAATTTGTGATTGGTGAACATTTTAGAATAAAGTAAAATTAATTTTTTATCTACATGTATTAGTATTGAGCGTCATTAAATCACGTTTGTTATGATTGACTACATGTATTAGTATTGAGCGTCAGTGAATCACGCTTGTTATGATTGACTACATGTATTAGTATTGAGCGTCAGTGAATCACGCTTGTTATGATTGACTGCATAGACTGCATTTCTTCACTGGAAAAAGACAGTGGATTGTACGGTATAGGTGTGTCAAATCCAATCGACCTAATAAAATGACATCTGAGAAAACATTATTGAAGCCAAAAAGAGATCGATGCTGTGAAATGATTTCATCACTTGACATAATTTTAAGTCATAAAAAATGTTTTCACACTGCATCCACTTTTTGGTGCATATGGAAGAAACTATTTGCATAATAGCAGAACAAAAATTAGCTGAAAAGTATCATCACATTCATCGTAGCTTGACTCGAAGTGCAAGAATTGTGAAAACAAATCCAAAACTGATTATGAACCTAAAAAGTGTGACAATTTTAGTCACTGAAACACTTAAGAAACATTCCACAAACTGAATTTCTTAATACGACAGTAATACCATTACTTGAAGCTCTCTACAGGAATATTTGATGGTTTGGGAATATATACGTCATGAAAATAAATGCCTATAGGACACATGTTATAGATTTGATCTAATCGCTTGTGTCATCAATGATACCGCGCCCACCAAATGCTTTCTGGCGTAACAACAACCAGAACCATAACAACAACAATGTAGATGAACTAAATATTTACACTCCCTCGAGAATGCTGAATTAAGTGTGGATCCTTGTCAGAATTTAAACAATTCGAGGAAGGAGCAATATCTAGGCACGCAAAACTTCTAAAGACTGGCATGCTGGGAAACACAATCAAAGTGCACAATATCAAAAGTATTGAGAAGTATTGAGAAAATATACCATTCTTAATAATCACGTGATTCCCATTTGTCGCTAATTTAAATTACATTAATCTGTTACCTGTATTGGCAAATATTTCATGAAAAAGATCAATCTCATAAATCCTAGAAAGAATATACAATCGAAAACAGGGTGAAAACGGAGCCCTAGAAACACCAGAGGTGAGATCCGCTGCCTTTCAGTTATCAGCATTCCTTGTTGACAGGTTATTGAAAATAGATATTAACGGCAAACTAAATACTCAACTATATGATTAACGGGATCATTCCATCTTCTCCATCGTCAGCTTCCCATTTTATGTAGCAATATTCCATTATCACCTGAAAATGGTGTTTATATAGATCTGTCAAGTGATTCGATACACAAGAGCTTGTCCTGTATATGATAAGTTTTTAAATCGAGACAGGCTACTGACAAACAAGTTGATGGTGTAGGGGTTTGAAAAGTCTAGTTTAAGGTAAGCATTTCACAAAATCTATGGTCGTTATGAAAGGTGAAGATAACGAACAGTGATCAATCTCATTACTCCTATAATCAATACAAAATAGATAGTTGGGCAAACACGGATCCCTGGACACACCAGAGGTGGGATCAGGTGCCTAGGAGGAGTAAGCATCCCCTGTCGACCGGTCACACCCGCCGCGAGCCCTATATCCTGATCAGGTAAACGGAGTTATCCGTAGTCAAAATCAGTGTACCAAGAACGACCTAACAATCGGTATGGAACACGTCAGACAGCATTTGACCCAATGATAGGTTGTACTGATGAACTAGATCGTTATAACGACCATAGAATTTGCGAAATGCTGACTTTAATCCAGATTGTTGAAACCCCTGTACCATCAACCTGTTTGTCAGTAGCTTGCCTCGATATAAAATCTGATTATACGCAAAACAAGCTCTTGTGTGTCGAATCAGTTGAGAGATATAAACACCATATTCAGGTGATAATGGAATATTGCTACATAAATATGGGAAGATGACGATGGAGAAGATGAAATCATCTCGTTTGTCATACAGTTGAGTTGTCAGTTTGCCGTTAATGTCTACTTTCAATAAAATATCTAAGTATGAAGCAATAGTGGACGATTTTGTGGTGTATCTTATTTCGAGCTCAAAGGGATATATCGAATCGACATATAAATGAAAGTTATTATTGTTAATAGACAAAACGTCGTCAATTCATCTAAATGTCGAATTGAAGGCCACAGCAAGAGATTTTTCTTCTCACATAAACGTTTTTGAATAAATTCTGTTTCATATGAATATAGAAACAGGTCAGCTAACAAAGGAGCACAATTCATGCCCATGGGAATTCCAACAAACTGTTGGTAGACCTGATCACCAAAGATCACGAAGATATTGTCAATGAGGAACTCTAGCATATTTTTATTTCAACTTCAGAATACTTGTGTGTGGAATCAGATTGGTGTTTAACAAAGTAATTTTTTGGATGACTGATCACTAGATATGAATATTTCCTAATTCCATTTTTGTTGAAGAAGCAACTGACTATGATGTCAAAAATCTAGTCTTTAATTGATCGTGAGGAATGGCAATTATTAATTGATTGAATATTGTTTTTCGTCCCTCTCGAGAATATTTTACTTATGTGGAGACGTTACCATTGCCGGTGAAGGGCTGCAAAATTTATGCCTACATGTATGTTCGGCACTTATGGCCTTTGAGCAGGGAGGAACCTTTATCGTGCCACACCTGCTGTGACACGGGCCCTCGATTTTTGCGATCTCATCCGAAGGACCGTCCATTTAGTCGCCTCTTACGACAAGTAAGGGGTACTGAGGATCTATTCTAACCCGGATCCACACAAGAATGGTAATGTAAAGTGTTGAAAGTCATAGGTTTTGATGTTATTGATTTTGGAAAAGTTTTGCGATTTCACGTTTACTAAAACTTCTTTAGAATTTTTTAGAATCCACATTTGATTAACACCACTTCTGGCATACGTAGTCGCACAGTAAGTTTAAAGTCTTTCCTTCACAGCTGTTAATATTTTCGTGAGGAGCAAAGATAGGGGCTTGGTAGAGCACTTACTGGATCCAGCAATGTATCTTTGTAATGGTTTATGTAGTTTAAGAAGTCAGTATAGGTACGGTAACTCATATTCATTCGACCCATTGACTGGGATATTAAATGTGTCTAAAACTGAAGCATGGTTTTGAAGAATTTCATCTTTTGAAAGGGCAGTTGGGGTTTAAGTACGATTACCAAAAGTGGAATCAATGCCAAGTTCGTTTAAAATGTAGTTCTAATAATGAGCCTTACAAAGATAATGTTGTTACAAGCTTTGTCAGCTGGAACCAAAACATATTCCTCGTGTAACCTATCTAATTCTTTTATCACTTCTGGTTTACAATCTAGTTTGCCAATGCAACCTATCATTGGGTCAGATGTTGTCTGACGTATTTCATACCGATTTTTAGGCCGTTCTTGGAACACTGATTTTGACTGCAGATGGCTCCGTTTACCTTATCAAGATATAGGGCTCACGGCGGGTGTGACCGGTCGACAGGGGATGCTTACTCCTCCTAGGCACCTGATCCCACTTCTGGTGTGTCCAGTGGAGCGTGGATGAACAACTCTCTATTTTGTATTGCTTATATGAATTGTGAGATTGATCAGTCTTTGTTATATTCACTTTTATACATGTATAAGCGTTAATGGAGTATCAATGCATAGATATGGGAAGTTGACGATGGAGAAGCTAAAATCATCTCGTTTGTCATTAAGTTGAGTTGATGGTTTGCCGTTAAAGACTATGTTCAGTAAAATATCTAAATTTGAAACAGTTGCTGAAACCTCTATCACGTCTTTATTTCGAATTCATTGTGTTATGCCGAATCAACATACAGGCACGAGTGAAAATAAATATTGTTAAAGAATGAAATGTGGTTAATAAAATAAAAATGTCGAGTTGAATGTGACAGCCAAAGTTGCCTTCTCGTGTAAACATTTCTGAATAGATTCTGCCTCATGAAAATACAAAGAAAGGTTTTCTAAGAAAGGGGTACTTACTGTGCTCATGAGAATTCCAACACAGTGTTGCAAGACATGGTCTCGAAAGACTACATAGATATTGTCAATGAGGAACTCCAGCATAATTTTGATATCAACTGTGGTATTTCCTAGTCCATTTGTATTGAAGAAGCAGCTGTCTATGATGTACAAAATCCTAATATTTCATATATCGTAAATAATGGTTGTACAACGTGTTCAAAATTCATATGTTTTGATGCTGTTAATAATGCAAAAGTTTTGTGATTTCAAATTTACTTAAAGTTCTTTGGAAGTTTTGAGAATCCACATCTGTCTATACTTTTTGTATATGGTGTTGCACAATCCGTCTAAAGTTTCTCTTTCACAGCAGTTTTTCCTGAGGAGTAAAAATAAGGACTTTAATCTTTCATAGCATATTTTCATTTGAGCATGACTTTGTTGTTTAAAAAAAAATGCACGAAAAAATAACTATTTCATGCGAAAATACTGATAATGGCTGCAAAACTGTTGTTGGATTGACCACTGCGTTATCTTCACTGTTCATGTTTATAACTCCAGTTTTACGTCATTTTTTTCAAAATGAGAAAATCGAAATTTTTACTCAAAATTCACTTTATTGTGAAAGAAATCTCGATTTTTGTCTGCGATTAAAACGAGTCCTTAAAATGTCTAGAAATTCATAATTTGCTTTTCAATAAAAAAAAAAAGCCATTTCCTTCTACAGTTTGATATTTGAGCATTCTTTGCTACCAATCCATCAATCTGTGTGTTTTCAAAGATTGATTTTACAGAACAGTTGATTTAAGTGACTTTTCAGACCCATCAAGGATTGCTAAATTATCACCAGCACATTGGGACACTAGATATTCAATGTCATCAATCTACATTCCACTTATAGTCTTTTTGTATTTTGATTGCCAATATTTCAGTGTATTAGAAATAAATAGGATTGGATGGAGGTGACCTTGACAATATTAGAGACGTTTGATAAAAAAAACTACTAGTGTGATTGATAAATCAGATGCTATCATGCATTGAAAAACTGGCATCCATCTTCTAAGATATGCACCCAAATCAAATATCCAATAAATTCATCTTTAAAAAATTGCAGGAAACAGTATCAAATGTTTGTTTTTTCTAAGTATTTCATTATGTATTGCATTCGTTCATATACAGTTCTGTAACTTCCTGGTAAATTGTATGTCAAAGACTTTGTTTTTATTATTTGTGCTATGCAGCCAGATCCTATTTGATACAGAACGTTTAACAGTGAAATTGCTTTCCGGATTTCCATGTAAGATATTATTGATACTTTCCCGTTAAGTCCATTTTATATCTCTCATTTACGTGAAAGGCGAAGATAACGAACAGCATAAGAAAGTTCATCGGGTATCCATCGAAGATCTCAGAATGAAATGACATACACGGTTCTAAAATGCTCTATAAATTCAATGGCGAAACTGACATTGTCTGGACTTTTCTTGTTTGATATGTATTTGGAGATCAATGCTGCTTATATACTTAACTTATTTTCATCTTCCGAAGATTCATGAAGATTTTCAGTAGATTTCATCCCCGCTTGTGCCTTGACCGCGTTAAACTTTAGACGTTTACATAAGTAGTAACTGTACCATCGCCAAACGCTCGACATTCGGAAGTTCGAGTCGCGTGGTTTTCGGATATGACCTTCACGTTGGTACGACAAAGAACCTTGCTGCTAATGTCCTAAACGTCACACATAGTGCCACTTCCCCTACAATCCAATTCAATTTATTCGCTCAAACCTTGTTAGACGGCACATGAGGTAGACGGCACATGAGGTACAATAAATATAATACATGCAAGAAAAATCGTCAGAGGTTCATATATGGAATAATACAGCTTTCTTAGATACCAGAGGGGAACATAATATACAATGTATGTATAAATAAACATAATAGTAATACGTTTAAGAGATAGCAGAAGAACAATTACGAAGAACAACAGACAGTCTCAAAAATATGAGCAATAAAATCATAGATTTATTAATATTTTCATATCTTGAGTTGATAATAGATTAGAAAACTTCAGAACATATGGTCTTTCATTAAAAAAAATACAACTGGTCTCGATATTCTCTGATATATTTCAGGCGTGATTTGCTTCTGATATACATGTACAGATACTTGCATGTTTATACATGTACCAATGGTTGTTTTTGTCACCCATATCGCAATTATTATTGGTACCGTATAAGTTTTACATGTAAATGTCCAAACTGTAAACTTTTGTGCAACATTCCACGAATGTTAAACTCACAACTATTTACATGCGTGTTTCAATGGTTGTACTTGCAATTTCTAATTCATAGATATTGAAGATGCACATGGGTATACATGTATATATATATACATGTATATGAAATGGATCAACAATTACCCTGTGAAACCGATTCTTGCTGCCTTTTGTAGATAGTACACATGGACATGAAAATACTAGTTTTGTCGTGGTTATTGCCCCACCATATGCAAGTTATGTTTTCTTTAATCTATGTGACTGTGTCTGTGTGACTAACACGAAACATCGGCTCTCACTGTTTTTTTTGTAGATTATTCAGATATGTTTTGTTTAGTTTATGTTACTTGCTTAATGTTTTCCCGAAATGTTGCTGTAAATTAACTTATAGTTTCACTGATTATAAAACTTGTATTGTACTATATTACAGGTACTGAAGAGAACGCTGTGTATACATTTCTTGTAATTCAACTACAAAGCACTGACTTTTCTGTTTATTGCAATTGTTTTGGATTTAGAACATGTTTATTTCAGTATAGTAATATACAACACGACGTCACAATCAGTTATTTTCACACTAAGAAAATATGATTTTTATTCAATGGAAAAAATATATATTATTTCTTTGTTGAAAAAAATGTATAATTGTGCATGTTTGATGATACACAAAGATATCTGTCCTTATGCTTGGATACAGATTAAGATGCATGTTATGTATAACTGTTACAAGTAGTATTCGAATTCCATACGGAAACTATTCAATCAAGTTAATGGTGATGTCATTTTATGTATCTGAATGATTAAAGAGAAGGGGGTGATTTCGTTCCTTCTCCAGGGTAAATAAAGGATCGTGTTGAATGTCTCTTTAGAAATGTACATGTCAATTATTCCGTACATCTTCATTGTTCATGATAACAGTTATTTCAAATATATGTAAAAACAAGAAAGGTTCAAACAAACACACATGTATATTAAACAAACGTACAGACGCTTGACTAAATTGTATCGGAAAAGAGAAAAATTAACGACAAGGGGAAAGGGATACAGAGACAATCTTGCTTTGTTTATCAAGCCAATCTTTATTTTAAATGGATATGGTAAGCTCAGTACAAGTACTATTGAAGAAACGCAGTCTCTTTTGATCTTTGGGGCGTCCATTGTTTTTGGTATTCAATATTGAAAATAAGCTTGTTAATTCAGTCCTAAATGTCTTCATTTTAAAAGTCATAAATTAGTTCAAGAACGAAAAGGGCTGAGACAAAAAAATAGACAAACGACGAAAAAAACAAGATGTGCACTGAGAAATAAATGTATTCTGCAGCTGTAGTAGTGCAAATCTTGACAAGGGAAATGAAGACAGAGACATTTGACCCAAAACCCATTTTCCCCCTGAAATACCAAACAGGATGGCAATATGACATCCTAAAGCTTATTTACGACACATGAAAAAAATAAACTTAAGGGACTGGCCAACACGCAAGACACGAGATGACGAATAGAGAAGTGGCGTAGGAAAATTTACAATCGGACCGAGCCATTTCACATCTTGGGAAATTTGAATGGGTCTTTGGAGAATTGGAATCGTTATTATGATAATTTGCGTTGACAACCCAGCGTCTGCATTGGGTTATGAAATTGACTTAAATTCAACGTCAGGTCCACGCTTCCATCATTGTGGTGCTCTCATCTGGCAGGGAAACAAAAGTTGTGAAGAGAAAAGATGGTAAGGATGAATTTAATTGTTAGTTTTCTGTAAATATTTTCTATTTAATCTTGACTAATTTTCCAAACATAAATGTTCAAACATAACTTTGCATTTCTCTTCTCACTGTGATGATACAATATGCCACACACGGGGTTTCCCTGGATTTTATATCCACAATTAAATGCTTCATTTCTATCAAAATCTAATTATATCTAATGATCTCAATGATAGAGCAAATGTGGCATTTAGTTCGTTAATTCAGCACGCGTATTGAGAGAAGAAAATTATATTTTAGATGCAGTGTTCGACATTACAATAATTTTCATTTAATAGTGTGATTACCGTATAATGGACAATCAGATTCGCTGTGATATTATTATGATAGTCAAACAAAATTGCTTCATAGATAAAAAAAAAAAAAAAAAAAAAGATAGTCGGCAATACCAGATACAAAATTGGCAACTTATAGCTAAACATTATTGAACCACATAAACTATTTCAAATTCAAAATAGCATTTGATCTCAGATATACTAGTTACGCTTGCACACTACATAGCTGATATATGTTTCTAAGAAATATGGTTATTTTGTTTTGTTTTTCTTTACTTTCTTTAAGTGAGAAAGTTTCCCAGTGTACTTTCGGAAGGTCGGTGGTCTCTTCCCAGGTGCAGTGTATCTGGGTTCTCTCTTCCACCAACAAAAACTGGGCGCCACCATATAACTGAAAAATTGTTGAGTGTGGCGGAAAACATCAAATCAAATCAAAATCAAATCTTTACTTTCTTTGGATTTTTATTCGTTCTCTCTAGGTACACGTACATCATACAACATCGGTTATTGTTTGTTGTCTTCACAAGACATTTAAAAAAACAAACAAAAAAAACCCCCTGCTTTCCCCACTCGTATATCCAAGCGTAAATTCACTATAATCAAAATATTGTTTCTCTTAAAGGGGCATGGACACGATTTGAGCTGGAAAATTTTCAAATTTTATTTTTCCATTTTTATTGTTTACAATGCTTAGCTAAAGTATTTCTAATGGTCATCTAAAATTTGAATATCTGTTGTTGCGTTACAAGCGTGATACAACACTCGCAATTCTTTGAAATGTAAACAAGGTTCGTTCCATGCTTTTGCAAATAGCATGTTTAAAAGAAAATGAGATGTGCCAAACACTAGAAAATATTTAGTTGTATTCAGAATGAACTTGTGAATTAAAAAAAATCTGCTTTAAACGAATTTTTACTTGTATATTTAACCTATGTAAACAAAAACATGGCACAAGCCTTGTTTGCATGACAAAAAGTTGTGAGCTCTGTATCTCTCATATATCTTGACAACTGATATTTAAATTTTGGTAACCATTAGAAATACCTTAGTTAAGCATACTAAACATTAAAAATGGAAAAATGAAATTTGAAAATTTTCGGTTCAAAACGTGTCCATGTCCCTTTAAAGTAAAAATATAAAACTTTGAAATTCGTTAACTCCCAAGGAAATTGTACATGGCATGCTCGTTATGTAATTTCCCCAGTAACATATTTGATAAGCACCGCTTTGATGTAAAAACTGTCATAATGTACCAAAAAAAATATTTGCAATACTAATACGAATCATTTCAACATAAAATAATTTTTGGGATATTATTGTCAGCATAATATCCAGTAGATGAAGAAAAGCAGATAACTTTATAGTGATATTGATCAAATTCCATGTGGACAAAGTTAATGGAATTTTACTGTTCCTCGTTATTTAGACGATTGTATATGTAGAAGTCTGTCTTGCAATAAGAACTCATTTTGTATGCTGCAGAGATAAAACCAATTACACGATGGCTTTGTTGGTGTTAACTAAGCTAATATACTGTTAGGAGTCAATTTTGATTTATATTATCGATGTTTCAGATTAATCGTATACTTCATTATATGTACAACGCTCACAGGGGTGCTTCTTCTTCGATATAGATGACCATTAAGCATTGACCGGGTTATAGAATCAGATTTAATGACGTGTGGCTAATTTAAAAAATAGATACTTTCTATAAAAGAAATAATTCATTTATGTATTTATTTCCAGGGGTTCCTGTGCGCCCTACTCTCAATCTTGAATTTTTTTTATGGGATTTATAAGATTAATCACTGGTCGTTATCTTCACTTTCTCCATCTATACTTTGGCCTTTCTGGTGATGAATCGACAAAATGCATGCTATACTACAATGAGAAAGCTCAAATACTATTTAAATCAGACGTAACCTTTAAATTCTTCAAAAACAGCAAAAATCAGAAATATTTTTACTAGTGTATATTTATATTACAAATCACATTTTCCTCTATGAACCAACCAATTTCAGCGCGCGACACAATCCGTTTACATTGACTATGAACTAGCTTAAAGCACGCGACCGAGAGAGCGGAATGGTTTGGGGGAAAAAATAGAACATCTGTTACAAAGATCTCGCAAGCCACACCTTTGGATTAAGATTGTAAACTTACGTGGATTACCATCCCAATCTTGCAGTCTCCTACCTCCAAAATACAGTGCACCTTGCATATTGTTGATAAAAGCTGAAAGAAAGGGCGAGACGAAATGTGACGTCATGTCTATGTGTTGACGTACGTCACAATAACTACTGTGACAGAGGCTAGGAGTTTGTTTTATGCAATGTAAACAAACGGTGTTGTAGTAAATGAATATAAATATAAGATATGAACATCACCTTTGAGCTGTTCATGGTCAATATGAACGGATTTGGATATGAGGCAAATTCTCTGTGAATCGCTAGCGCGATTCACAGAATTTGCCTCAAATCCAAATCCGTTCATATTGACCATGAATAGCTCAAAAGTGATGTTCATTTCTTAAATATCCGACTACTTGATAAGTCATTCATTCCTCCCGATGACGTCATCCTCATCCACGATACCGCATGGGGCGCCAAACTATATCACATCTCGAACTCAAATAAGTATTGTAATTATTTGAAGATATCTCTAAAAAGTAAGAGATATCGTCAAATCCCCAATTCTAATTAGAAAGCTCTTTCTTTAATCCATTGATGGAAAAACGAAGACAACGAACAGCGATCAATCCCGTAAATCATATAAAGAATAAAGCAAAGGTTATCTTTGACTTTACTGTTCAAAATACATGTTACGGACAAAAATCATTTCGATATGGTAAGTTTATTTCAGTCGGGATCGTATTTACTGAGTCATTTGATTTCAAAATGGCGCTAACAAAAACGACACTTACAACCATATAACAAATAACTATTTCTAGAGAATACTGATCATACTTACAATAAGATAATATGATATCATATCTAATCATAATAGAAGTACAATATGATATAGATGCATTATTGTATTTAACACACCATCTGCTTTCAATTTCGGACGTCTACATATCAGTGAAAAATTCTCGAAAGGAACGTTCAACAATATACAATCAAATAAAAGTACATTTATATTTTATGATATATAAACAATCTTATATAAATATTGCATGTAGTTGAGGGTAACATTGAAATTTTTCACCCCGAGAAAACCATTGTCAACCGAGGCGTAGCTGAGGTTGACAATGGTTTCTCGAGGGGTGAAAATTTCAATGTTACCCTCAACTACATGCAATATTTGTTTTATTATACTGAATGTTATGTAAACTGGAAAGCAGAAAAACTTGCGTCTGTTGACATTTGATCAATCACTGTCATGCGATATTTCGTATTTCGATGCGGGTACTCGCGTTTATTACAAACGCTCAAACGACGTCGTCTAGCAATCTACGGCGAACCGTACGCACATAAATTTGACGCATGTGATAATTTTTTGTAATATCACCCGTTGTCAAGTACTGTTACCCGTTGCTAGATACTATCACCCTGGGGCGCGTGTTTTCTGTTCTCTGAGGGTAACAATATGGGGTTTTTTTTCAAATGCTTCTCGACCATCAGGTTCGAGTATTTTACATGAAAGTATAATGATATAAATTCACATCTAAATATAACCCCCATGTACAGTGGGTACACACAAAATCAAGAAAGTCCTAATGCAGTACCCCCTTGTTTTAAAATCGAGGAATTGCCCCCTCAACGAAAAGGCATTAGACTATATACATTTAAATATGTATAATTGTGTACAATGTAATTTCTTTTTAATAGATAAATATGCCAGTATGATATACAGTTTGTAAGTACATTAAAGCAATAATAGCTCTAAATCTGAAAAATTTATTTCGTTGTAAAAATTTGGTATTATGATAGTTTTTTATGTAACTTTGAACATAATTTTTAATAAAATTGAAAATAAGTTTAAGATGTTATCAAAATAAAGATTTCGGTTTTATTGAATATATAGCATTATATAGAAGTATTTTGTTTTTGTACAGGAAGACAATAATTTAATTTTTCTTCATTCAGAGCCTCTAAATAGGTTTTCCATTACAAATATTAACAACAAGTTGATAAACCTTAATTTTTGTCTGTCATTGAAACAGTAAATCACAACTGTAAAACAAAACCTTACAACACCACAATGACAGCTAATATAGCTTTAAAAGTATAGATATATGGACATTTATTGAAAATTGCAAAGATGTAACCCGTAAAAGCGAAAAGACATTAGATTAAGATATAATTGTATATACTATACATTGTACTAGATGGATATACCAGTATAATGTACCGTTTGTAAGTAAAACTATAAATATATGATCATTTATAGAAAATTACGACTAAGATCAAAATTCACGAACACTGTAATTTTTTTAATTTTTTTATTTCTTGTAGATTTTCTTAATTAATATGTAAAGTACATCCATGATTTATAAAACTTGAATACATACTAAATGATCTTATGGTCGGTATTTGGTTATCAGACAGAATTATTTGTTTAGCTTAGTCGTAAGATATTTTGTGAATAATGGCCCTGATCTGTAACGTTTCCACAGTTTCTGTCAATTATGAAAATGTTGTACTGGTTTAATAACATGAAACACAATGTAGGTACTGTCGTTGTTCTGCATGATCATTGTATTCTGAAAGGTGATGGAAATTCCGGGATCATTCTATCATAATGCTTTGTCGGATGCTCTTCTCATTCTTCATAAATTGTAGAAATAATTCCTCGTACCGATATTGCGAATTACGGACATTAAGAATAAATCAGCAGGGCCCCAGAAATTCGCTGCAACCTAGTTTTACTGTAGTTCGTTTATATGATGGGGAATATAGAACAATGGAATCTTGGGACATTTTTTGCGTAAAAGGAATAACCTATAATGCAAATGATTCCCCTGTCTCCATTATCTTTATGCCTCCCATACTACAAGACTGACGTTTACGTCTTAAATAATTAACTGGAAATGAAAAAGACAATAAAACGACATTAAAAGGGGGTTCTTTATATAGTAGTCGGTGGCACACAAAGTGCAAACAGTTTTCATTTCCACTTTGAGAGGATTAGTGTTTTTATCGTGACACAGAAAGACATCTCAGTGTCAAATATGGAAGCGCAATGTTTAGGGGAGAGTTGTTTTATTCCCAGAAAATCATAAACTTACAGTCTTCTAGTATTTCCATGAAGTTATCCTGGTTCCATAGCAACAATAATATAACTTTCAACGATTATGTCAAAAAATGGAGGACGACTAAATGAGTACAGCTTACGTGAGGATCTAGAAATATCGACATAAGCTAAATCATCTGTAATATGCCCGGGTGTGGACATGAAAGAAAGAGGGACTAATTGTAAAAATTCAAGATTATATTTGATATACATGTAGATACCAAGTCACGGGTATTATACCAATGGGCCGAGTATCCTTCCTCTTTTTTATATTTCCACAGCAAAACTAATATTAGCGACTTCTAACTTTAAATTAATGATTTTTGCACACACACACACACACACACACACACACACACACACACACACACACACACCTAATTAGGTTCTGTTTGTGGGAATCTGGGTTAGAATACATGCAAGTCTTCAGTACCCCTTGCTTGTTGCAAGAGGCGATTAAAGGGGCGGTCCTTCGGATGAGAACGCAGGTGTGGCACGATAAAGATCCCTCCATGCTCAAAGCCCGTAAGCGCCAAGCATAGGCCTAGATTTTGCAGCCCTTTACCGGTGTTATAGAGCCAGACTTCCCCCCATAGTGAGACTTCCCCCCCATAGTGAGACTTCCCCCCGGAAGTCTGGCTCTAGAGTGAGACTCCCCCCCCCCCCCAGAGCCAGCCTTCCCCCCGCGGAAGTCTGGCTCTAGAGTGAGCCTTCCCCCCTGCGGAAGTCTGGCTCTAAAGTGAGCCTTCCCCACGGAAGTCTGGCTCTAGAGTGAGCCTTCCCCCAGGTAGTCTCGCTCTAGAGTGAGCCTCCCCCCAGCAGACATGCTATAGAATAAACTTTACCCCCAGGGGGAAGACTCACTCTAGAGCCATAACACCCTCTTGAAGTCTCGCTCTAGAGGGACACCCCCGCTTTCATCCCTTCCTATGCAAACTATGAAATAAATTTTAGTTTATCGGACAGGGAATTACTTACCTATTTATCTCTCTACCTACCTACCTACCTACCTACTTTTTAAAAAAATGTTTTATTTTTGTATTTTCAACACATTTATATTTATACATACAAACATTCAAACTGTATAATCTACACTCGCTCATTCACACTTGCAATTACTCTGTGCACCTTCTGTATCAACAATAACAGTGAATTGTATATATGATATATACATGTATAAAACATACATACACACATAAATATATATACACACATAAACATACATATATACACATACACATTCAAAGATAAAGGTAATTATTTTATTTTTCATATAAATGTATTATGATTTTCAACAAACTACTTGTCCATTATATTATCATACAATGCCCATTTACCAAGTATTTTGGATTTGCTATGAAATACATTTTGACAACATTTTTCTAAATTTCTATAGTATTTAAACAAATTAATTGCATCTGACAATTTGGGTTTTGAGTCCCGTGATCTGGAGTAATAAATGTGCTTTTTGCTAACAAAAGAAAATTTTCCAAACAACTTCCATCAATATTGCCTAGTAACACACTTCTTTTTATGATTTTATAACCTTTGACAAATGCATTGTACCATTTCACAAAATCTCTCCAGAAGGCAGATACATACACCCAGTCATAAAAAATATGAGTTACTGTTTCTCTTTCACTTTTGCAAAATGAACACAAGTCATTATCTACAAATTTAAGTTTGCGAAGGAAAGAGTTTGTAGCTACATGTATATAACACATAAGAATACGGTATTGAAAATAAATTAATTTTGTTTCTTTTGTGCATAAAGATCTATTCATATAATGAAATTCCCAACATTTTTTCTGAGATAAGCTTCCCACTTCTCTCTTTTGAGTTGTGGGGCTATGAACTCCTTTTCCTTCAAAACTTGATATAAAAATTTAACATAAGAACTAGAGTTCATTTTCTACATTGATTTGGACTCAACAATTCATGATGTACTTTGCATTATTTTTAAAATCAGCAATTTGTCTTTTAATTTCAATGCCAAGGTGTAATAACTTGCATTCCCAAAGAAGAAAAAGATAGACGCTATATAAAAAAATTGGCGACCAATATCATTATTAATGTTGATTACAAAATTGGTTTTAGTGCCATAGCAAATCGTTTAAAGAAAGTACTAACAAATATCATAGGTGTCTCTCAGAAGGGTTTTATAAAGGGACGGTTCCGACAGTAAGCATCCCCTGTCGACCTGTCACACCCACCATAAGCCCTATATCTTGATCAAGTAAACGGAGTTATTCGTAGTAAAAATCAGTGTGCCACGAACGGTCTAACAATCGGCATGAAACATGTCAGACAGCATTTGACCCAATGATAGGTTGTATTGACAAACTAGATCGTTATAACGACCATAGAATTTGCGAAATGCTGTCTTTAAACGAGACTGCTGAAACCCCTGTACCATCAACTTGTTTGTCAGTAGCTTCCCTTGATTTAAAAACTGACCATACGCAGAACAAGGTCTTGTGTTGAAAAGTAATAGGTTTTGATGTTGTTGATCTGAGAAATCTTTCAAGTTAACAAAAAGTTCTTTAGAATTTTTTTTTTAGAATCGACATTTCATTTACATCACGTCTGGCATGTGTAGCCGCACAGTAAGTTTGAAGTTTCTCCTTCACAGCTGTGACTTTTTGAACCAGAAATCGAGTCTTTGGTTTATCTCGTTTTATTTGCCGATTCTGTACCAAGTATGAGAATGAAATATGAAATGGTATTGTTTCAACACTATTTAGAATGTTATCATTATTGACCATTACTTTAAACATGCTGACCCTGAATTCAGTAGACATTTTCTTCTCTCTCCTTTTCTACCGGGAACAAAGAGGAGATTGACTATATCTGATCATGTATGTAATATCACAGCTTTGAAACATCAGATAAAAGGCCTTGACCCAAATCTGAATTCCACTTGTCATCGCTGCACTGAAAATCTACTTCTAAAAAGACATATGAACCAAACGTCAATCCAAATGGAAACAGAATAATTAAGGAAGATAAAATAATGGTTTCTGACCAGACAGGGGAAACGTTAGATATTTTCTGCGTATTCCCAGGCGATACATTATATTTTCTGCGTATATTCCCAGGCGATACATTATATTTGCGTGTTATGTAATAGAACGGATTAGTCTCAAGGTTCCTGTAGAATATTTTTGTCAGCAATTTTTCTAAGTACATACGGATGCGGTCACCCTGAAAATTCTGATATTAAACACAACATCCATCCTCAAAATTGCTTTTATCCAAGAACCTTTTACTTAACGACGCAGAATGTCTAAAAAAAAAAAATAAAAAAAAAATAAAAAAACTTTTCATACCCTGATCTCAAATTTAAAAAGAAGAAGAAAATCTGTGTTACTTGTGTGCTTTAAATTGGAGAGCTGGTATTTTATTCTCATTCCTGGGGTGAGCGTGATTATATGTGTATAGGTATATTGTGACGTCACTCGTAAAGCACACGACACGTAAGGGTAATAAAGGTTGTAAATTTGTGTAAAATAAAAATATACCATGTATAAGTTTCCTTTTTTTTTTTTTTTTTTTTAACAAAGTCATAAATGCTACTCATTGCTGTGCTCTAAATCATTGTTGAACGCTTTGTAGACCCACAGGATTCGTCATCAGGAATTAAACTACTTTATCCCGATTGCGAATTTTATTGAAATTTATTGAATGATAATTCTAATTATGCAAGTACTCAGAAGAGCCGCGGGTTCAATCCCACAGCTACATATGGATGATTGCAATACTTTACAGTACTTCATATGATGTGGACATTAAACATTTATTTAATAGCCCAAGTTTGAGAATCCTGTGATCACTGAAATTCCCGTGTGGAAAATCATGTCGAGATTTCACGATACGTTAAATGATAACCATTTCGTACCAAATATACGATATTTCCATAGAAAATTTATCATGCACAGCGACTATATACTGCTATTAGTTGTTAACTTTTCATAGCTCCCGCTGGGTGGAAACAATCCGTGCATTTCAACCATTGACTTAATATGTAACGGAGAACACTATCATATCAAGTTTTAAATAGTCTGGAAAATAATGCACTCCAGTAGAGTATTGCCGATGAAAGGCATGCCACACGAAACAGAATCCCTCGAACTTCTTCGTAGTTGAAACATCAATGCTACAGAAACAAAGACCATGTACATGTGTCAAAGTTGAAGTCCACACAGATTTTTGTTACAAATGGAAACATATGAGGGGGAAAACCTTAATGTAGATTATTAATTCGGAGTGATAAGCAATTCACAGAGTGAATGTTACGGGTGCTTGTGAAGCTTTGTTCGCTCTCTAAAATTCATTTTTCTCCTCGGGTGTTGCTCTCGGGGAATATTTTCTTGAGTGAATAAAGCTCCACGTTCTCCTCACAACATGATCTGAAAGTATAGAAACCAAATATTGTAAGCCTAAGCCTACCTTTCACAAAATCGGACATTTTCCCCTACCAAACGGATGCCTGCTTCCATTAATGAATCTGCAGGTTGGAAACAAGATTAAGTAATATTGCCTTTAGCAATGGGAATCTTACAAACACATTTTGAGTGCAGAGACTTTTAAATTGTTCTTAGAAAATTATTGTGAATGAACTATTTGGTGAAAAAGCTCGTGAAAATCCTGGACATATGCAGTTGAAGTTAGGAATTGGAATATCGAAATCCTTGATAAGTCAATGAATGTGTCGTGTCACCTATTGTCTTATCATCCAAACACCCATCATTTGAGTAATGAGCCATTTTGTTTTTTGCTAGTTCCCTTTTAATTTCTTGAGCATGTAAGAGTTTAATTATTAGCCAGCCAATATTATATTATTGAGGAAGTCGGCAAGATACCACTTCCCAGAGAGCAAGGCTTTTTCAATGAGGCAAAGCCAAGGGAAATAGGCTTCCTCAAAATAACTGTTTTATATAAACAGTTATATTGATGGATACGTGCAGTCGACTAACAGCGTCGCATTTATTACAACGGAATTTTATAAATACAAATACATGTATGTTGAAAAGTTCTTGAACAACACTTTATAGAATAATTTCTCACTAGTAAAGTATGAATTACAACATTGTGGTGGGTTTTTTTTTTACTTAACTGAACAACAGAACAGTTATTTCTACAAATACATGAAGTAGTTGTTATAAAGATAGCTCGAAGACTGCCATAATCCATTGCAAACGAGACTGTGAACTAGATTTAAAAAAAAAAAAAACTAGCGAGGGAAGAAACGAGTTTTGAGAGAAGAATATGAAAGAATCATTCATTAGTGTATAACAAAACATTTGATATTGAAAGACCGATCACAACACGTGCATTTGGATCGGTAAGATCATAGCCATGCATCATTGAATTTCCTATGACGCGTTAATGGTGACACGTATGTTATCTGCACATACGTCGCTTTCCACATAAAGGAACTAAAACGAAAATCCTATATAGCCACACTGGAAAGTTTTGTAAGAAAACTAACATTTTTTCTAGAAATGACCACTTAGAAATATCAAAGAGGATGTGCTGGACCAATTATTTATACATGTACATCCAATGCCCCCTGTATCAAAAAGAGACAAACCCTGAAAATAGCAAGTTTGATAAAGGTTTGAAAAACGCATTTTAAAAGATATGAAACCTTATTTTAAACTATTTTTCACGTTGCAGACTCAATTACCTTCAGATACTTCGTATTTTCAAATCTAAATGGCAAGCTGGAATTAAAGCAGTGTTCATTTATTTTGTATCAAATCTATTCTACCGATATGTAGGTCAAATTCATACCACGGTAACAAAGATCTAGGCGACAAAGTTATTTGTGTATTTCGAAGTTTCATTAATATTATGTATTCCTTTGTAAGAAATATCTACCAGAATTCGAAACGGCGGCTGTATACAAATTAGCAAATCGGATCTATTTCTTCACATGTGAAACCGCAATCTTATTAATCCCCGATATTTCATTTGATTCGCTTTTTATTTTCCAACAAAATCTCTCAACATCTAGGTCAATTCTTCAACAAATTCCTCATACGCGGAGATAATTTCTGAATTATGTCAATTATGTAATATCATATTTATTTTCTTTTGTTTCAGAATAAATTAGCAGTGATAGCTCTACTGTCGTTAACAGTCCTTATCCATCAGTCACATGGTCTGGGCATCCAAAATATCATCTGCAGCAACCAGTGTAGATTCCGATTCAGTCAGTGCATGAACAAATGTGTGATGGAGAAGGGCATCGTCAAGGATTATGATGGCGGATACGAAGACTGTACGCTTATCTGTACCCAGTACTTGTCACAGTGTAGCTGCTCAATGTCTTTTTGATAACATAAGCCTCGGAACCGGGACTCGGTCAGATTTATTGGAAAATCTATGACAAAAAATATATATCCCTCATTGGAAATCCGGATTTATAACAAAAGTAATTAATAAAGAAATGAACTTGAGGGACTTTGATGTAGTGTACTATAATATCGACAGTATACAAATGTACATTCTGTGTAGATTTGATATCTGAAGGGTTACCGTGTTATTTTCGTACGATGCATATTTCAGTTTTTCTAGATCATTATTAATAAACTCCTATACGCTTGGAATTTCTGGATTTTTTTTCATTCACAAATACATGAGATTAACACGAGACACCACATGCCTGTCAGGGCCATATGTTAATTTGTCACTTATCAATTAACTTCATCCTCAACGACTGTTTTGATATACCAGTATATACACATGTTCATTGTATACATGCATGTATCCGATCGCGTATTAAAGTGGTGAATTAAGGGGTGGCGCAGTCGGCGCCCCCCCCCCCCCCCCCCGTAAAATTTTCAAATTTAATGTATATCATGTTCTCTTGTTTAGAAAATTACATACAATAAAAGAAGCAATAATTTTCCCCACTCTCAGAGAAATAAATGACAAAATCTTTTCATTTATTGAATTAGTTTTAATGGGAGAACTTACATTTTTCCAAAAACCCTTATAATTTGCGTTATTTTATTAATTTCATCTTATTAAAAATGACAGAAAATGGTAAAAATAACTACATAGTTAACATATTTCAAGCCCTATAAAATCTGTAAAATCCAGGAGCTTCCGGACTTCGCCCCCTGGGCCCCCACCAGGGCAAAACCCCGGCTGGACCCACGGGGGGGGGGGGGGGGCTCAAGGCGGTCCCCAGACCCCATGCCTCATAAAGTTGCGCCCCTAACCGCAATTTCCGGATCCGCCCCTGCGCAATGTCACTTCATCCTAATATTCAACAGAAATTATATTTATCACGGTTTAAGGACATAGGATACCCCTCCCCCAAATTGTTATAGAATTTTGTAAAACTATTTGTAAACGTTTTAATACTGTTAAAATCCATATTTGCCACAACATTTTCCTGTACATAAAACCATGCTCCTTTATATTTGCATTATTCGCGATTCTTTACTTCAAAATTCAATGGAAAAACTTTACCCAAACATAGAAATATTTTTTATTGGTGTATTTCATGTATTAGAGCAATACAAGTTGTAATTAATGTCAGCTATCCAAGTTGTAATTAATGTCAGCTATCCAAGTTGTAATTAATGTCAGCTATCCAAGTTGTAATTAATGTCAGCTATCCAAGTTGTAATTAATGTCAGCTATCCAAGTTGTAATTAATGTCAGTTATCCAAGTTGTAATTAATGTCAGCTATCCAAGTATGCACCAATTACATGTACATGTAACACCTCTCAGTATAACTAATATAACCCTAACGATCCAATGAAAAATTCAGCAAATTAGAGAAGGGAATATTGCTGAGGTGAACTGAATTTATTTACACAACTGTATACTGTATATAGTGTTTTACATGAGAGCATACACTGCTGAGCGTTTTTTGTATAAACCACCATCACCTCAGATGCCATCGCCGTTTACTCGGAAACATAAGATCGAGGTCATACAAAGATGGAAACTGAGGTAACCACACATTTCATTTGATTTAAAATATAGCATCGTGTCATAGGGAATTTTCTATAAAATTTCTATAAAATTGGCATTTGGCAAATTGGCATTAAATTCCGCATTTTTCCGAAATGGTGACCTCCGATGTCAATGCACATAGGAGATTATGAACAGAAATTATCCCAAACCATTGAAATTCTGTCAACAATCATTGATTACCCAGACACGCTGCTCAACCTCATCAGTGGTGGAGATTTAACTTATTTCCTGCAGGAAACAACGAGGATGAACTCCAACCAGAATCTCTCACAGCTTCTGTATAGGATTCAGCAATATCAGACATGATTTTGCCGCCTACAGCTGATGAATCTAACCTTTCTTCAGCCAAGTCATCAAAGCCGATGAAATTACGGACATTGTCTCCCTTTTGACATCGCAAGATATCATCGTTCAGAAGCAAGAATTGGAACAGTAAATAGCTATGAAGAAACCAAAATAAAATATAATAAAGAGAGGAGGAATATTGGGGGAAATCGACCTTGCATTGTGCTTGAAAACTGCTAATTAAATTACATAATCTGATTTCAACAGTTTGAGTGCCCTTAATAAAATGTTTGTTTTCCTCCAATTAAGTAATTGTTGAATTGCAATTCGAGTTTATTCAATATATCTCCCTATCCTCTCCGTCTCGCTTTAAGTAAGGACTCCTCCACTTTCTCTATGTATCTATGATTATAACTTGATATTCATTATAATTCATAATTGCATGTAAAATTCATAATTGCATGTAAAATTCATAATTGCATGCAAAATTGAAACAAAACATCAAGCAACTTGTTTATGAAAAGCTAAAACTTGAAAATTGAAAACAACAACCACCGCTTCACATGTAACATACATACATGTATCTTTATATCGTATATATATGATTAAGGAAATCGTTTGTACGCTGTTCTAGATATATTTCGTGTAACATTTAAAATGATTTTGTAAATCGTACACATGATTATGATATTAACAAAAATTATTTATAGAACTGTAGAAATTATTTCTGTGATTGTTAAAACTATTTTTTAAAAATGAACTCAAAATAGCACAAATTCACCATGTACGATTGACGTAAAATATTACCTATCCGAAATCTCACCCATACGGAAGCCCGTTTAGGGCCTATCAAAAATAGATTTCTACCTCTGGAATTCGTTATTTCACATTCAAAATTATTTTTCATAGGTCCTAAATGGGCTTCCATACACCAATCGTTTTGTTTTGATAATATGTTGATAAAATCTGGAAACATCGTCATAGCAACGGCACGGTAATGTATAGAATTTTGACGTCGAATCGAAATAGGTTACTAATTATTCAGGTTCTCATTGATATATTCTTTGCAAACAGCGTTGACATAACTACTGTCCGGAATTACCCGGACATCATATCTACTGTCCGGAATTACCCGGACATCATATCTACTGTCCGGAATTACCCGGACATCATAACTACTGTCCGGAATTACCCGGATACCTCCTCCTATCAGGAAGACATCAATTCATAAATCGATATTTTCTGCTGATTTGACGGCTTTATTGCTTCAGATCCACTCTGATTCAATTAGACTATATTTCATCAATCACAAGTGTATTATTATTATTTTTTTCTTAATTTTTCAAATTTATCTACCGTCAGTTACAGCTTTTTCTTTTTTGGCTTTAATGACCAATTTACATTGTAGTTTCAACAAATAATAAAAAAATCCACATAAACACAGCAGAATCCTATTTCATTTGAGGCGTCCAAAATCTGGAGTATCCGGACTTTAAAAGGAACGACTGAACAAACAAATTGATTGCATACAAATGCATAAACGGATCAGACAGAAAAATGTCTATATGCAATTTCTCATCCAACCATTAACTGAACCTAGGGTAACATGAGATTCTAACATGACAGAAACTTAATGATTGGTGAATACAAAATTAAAACAGCCCGCATTAATGTCAGAAATAAAAGAACATTTACTGTTGATGAATAATACGGATTGAAATACTGTAAAAACAACTTTAGAACAATTTTATACGCTTGTCGGATTGAGGTTGCTTAAATGTACATCGTATGCGGATTTTGTTGGCAAGATGCACGTTCAGACCGAACTGCAGATTTCAGAATTCGTGAACTTAAAGGTTGGTTCACTCCTCAATGTTCAGGATTCCTGAACTTAATGGTCGGTTCATTCCTCAGTGTTCATGGATTAATTACTATATTTCCACTGCTAATTAAGTGCAATAAAAAGCAAATCATCGGATAGGGGAGGGGGATTCATGTCAAGTGTGCAATTTTTGGGGGTTAAAATGGGAAAATCTTAGGAATCTATATTTTAATTAACCTGTTTGCAATTATATATAGAATATGCAAAGATATCAGTACATGGAGCCAAGAGCGTTATCAAGCATGACTGGATGAAATTAGAAACTGAACCATTATCTATTCCCAAATTAGATTGCAGCATGTGTACTTAATTCTAAGAGTTTTACACCAGATTTCACTATTAAAATACAAATAAACACAGGACATTACAGGGGTTTTGCTCCTGGACCCCCATCAGGGCGAACTGGGGACCTAAAATAGACTAACAGACCTCTTGTCTCTCCGATGTTTTCTCAGGCTCCTCTAAATTGAAATCCTAATTCCATCTATGCTTATAAGGCAATTTGTATTGTAGCCCATAGCCCTTAGAAGAAGCTAATTGATTTATAAAATATTACAGTACCATCATGATGGTATGCAAATAAAGCAAACATGATTATGAGTTTTAACAGATTGCAGAAACCAAACATGCTTCTGAAAACAGAATGCAGAGGCAAGGCATACCCCGAATCTATGTCACGTGATGATAGCAATATATGCTGGACTGATTATACTTGTTTGTAACTCAGATTTGCTCGTTGCGGATTTTAAACAAAGCAATAACCAAAATATACATATATAAAAATATTTACAGCTGTAGCATATTCAAACCAAAATAACTTTTGTTTTATAAATTCATTTATTCAATTCATGTCTGGAAACCCATAATGAAAAGGTGAAGATAACGAACAGTGATCAATCTCATAACTCCTATAAGGAATACAAAATTACGAGTTGGGCAAACACGGACTCCTGGACACACCAGAAGTGAGATCAGTAAGCATTATCTGCCGACCGGTCACACTCGCTGTGAGCCCTGTATCTTGGTCAGGTAAACGGAGTTATCCGTAGTCAAAATCAGTGTGTAAAGATCGGCCCAACAATTGGTATGAAACAAGTTGCTTCTATATTTTACGTACTTCCTGTACTTGTTTTAAAATTTCGTATAAAATCATAGATTCATAAGAATTGTTCAATAATGAATAAAAATAAACTTATTGATTACAATTATCAACACTTATAATATATATACTCTTTTATGCAGAGCTTTTATGCATGTTGTTGATAAGGAATAATATAAAAGAATGATTTCTTTCTTCATGCGCACTTTCTATAACATAACCACAAATAGATATGCCGCTCCTTTGGCCGATAATGAAGTTCCGGTTGCTAATTGGAAGCGAAAAACAAAATACGAGGAGGGAATGGTCATTACCTACATTTGGCTCTTTGAGTAGATTTATTGTAAATAGATTGAATGTTTTATATAGATAAGAATCAATGAATGGAAGAGAAAAGCTCCATGGGTCCTCAGTGACGGATCAAGAGGAGGGGCTACGGGATTGCAACCCACCCACCCACCCACTTGTTTGAATATTCTTGTTTGAAAAAGGTCATTTTAGTCAATTTGGGGTTCCCCCTTTCTTGATTTCTTGAGTGAAAAAAGTACAAACTTGAGTAACAACCTACCCCCACCCCTGAAAATGACCTGGATCCACCACTGACACCGTGCTACTATAGAAAATTAAACGAATCTTGAAAACTTTGAACAATGTCACAATGTCATAGTTTTCAACAAATGAATAGAAACTAAATAAGGATTCCTGGTTGATATTACTGGGAGGGGGGGGGGTCTTTACCTTCTAGTATTCCTCCTTCCTTAGTTCTATCATATCCTCGCCCACAAAATCAAATATCACACGGAAAATGCAGAAAGATTGACTGCCGAGCGGACGGAACGAAAACCCGTAGTCACCATCACCGGATGTGTTACTGGTGCAAACAAAGACAGGATAACCACAAATTTCTTGAATATATTAATTGCAAATATTATGGACACGTAAAATAGGAATTGTGTGACATTTTTTTCTTTTTCTACGTAAGAGTTTATAGTTATTACATATGACACAAGAGCAGAGGTTAAAATATCTAGTGGTAAAAGTACAACATGGTTACAAGGCCTTTATGATACATAATTTGTGAAGATGATTGATAAAATATTGTTTAAACTAAGATTACAAGACAAGAAATGCCAAATAACAAGTTTGAAACAAAATCCAAAAGTCACTAGTGCAGGGAGGCGACAATTTAATTAAAGGTCTTAGGTGATCGTGTGGTGCACTTCGTTTTTATATATTTGTATGTCCAATGCTTTTTGACTTTGATATCTTCACAAATTTTAACTATCATTATAATGATAGCCATTTCCTCATAAATGTGCTGCAGCAGTGAACAATGCGTGTATAAATCTTACGTCTATCATAACGACTGGGAATTTGACAGAAATGAAAGTAGAATGCAATGTACACGTGAGGGTATGAACCGCACCGCTTCACTCCGATATACTAAATATACGTGAGGGTATGAACCGCACCGCTTCACTCCGATATACTTTTCAAGAAGCGCTTTAGCTTCATGAGATATGCGGTTTTTAGCGTCGCATTTCCTACCCTCATTAATTTCAAACCAATTAGATTTATTCCTCAAATGTTCGCAAACACAGAATTTTATATACATTGTACTCGGAGCATGGATGCTGTCCATTATCATCAACACACTGGTCAGACCTCGGGGCCATGATCTGGTTTATTTCGCAATGTATAACTCTGGGTCGAGATGTCACATGCCTTTGAATAATTCAGTGAACTTGGGACTTGTAGAATTCCATTTCAAATTGTATAAGAAAGAGTACAAATACAATCACATTAGCCATGTGATGAACACGACTGACTATAGAGTGAATAAATTAATTAGTTCATCAGAAATCTCTCTCTCTCTCTCTCTCTCTCTCTCTCTCTCTCTCTCTCTCTCTCTCTCTCTCTCTCTCTCTCTCCTCTACCAATATTATGGAATTGTAAGGAAGACCTCTGTAAGTCATCTCTTTCTTTTTTTTTGTGGACGCCATACTATAGAATGGTACATGTAACTTATGGAATATTTTTCATAGAATTTTCTTTTCGTATAAGTCTTATAAGAAATATTGAAATTGTTCCCATCATTGGCAAGTGCAATTGTGGTAAAGTTGACCTTTAAATATGGCTATGACTTTTCTCTGACATTGGCGTTTAGTTCACCAAGCTTGTTTCGATTGTTAAGATCACGATTGCAGTTGTGATACTGTACTGGTCCTCAATCTCGGAGTCATTAAACCAATGTTTGTAAAACATTGAAATGCTAGACATTGACATTTCTATATCCCCGTTCTGTAAATATTTATTGATAAATATTAAAAAAAAAATACATCAGAAATAAATTATGACCATTTTTGATATTTTTTCCTTTCGTTTTTATGTAACACTTTTAAGTTATTCATATTCAATGTTACAGAAAAATTCTATATTCAATTTACAATATCGATATCTGTTTTGAAAATCAGAGCTCAGTTTCAATTTTCTGGTTGAACTTCATTTACATGTAAGTGTCCAAGGACCTCTAGGAACATCAGAGCTAAAGGTCACACACCTGTAAATTACATCCTAGCACTGGGCTATCTCCATTATATCACACACCTGTAAATTACATCCCAGTACTGGATTATCTCCATTACATTACACCTGTAAATTACTGTAAATTACATCCTAGTACTGGGTTATCTCCATTACATCACACACCTGTAAATTACATCCCAGTACTGGGCTATCTTCATTACATCACACACCTGTAAATTACATCACACACCTGTAAATTACATCCTAGTACTGGGTTATCTCCATTACATCACACACCTGTAAATTACATCCCAGTACTGGGCTATCTTCATTACATCACACACCTGTAAATTACATCACACACCTGTAAATTACATCCTAGTACTGGGTTATTTCCATTACATCACACACCTGTAAATTACATCCTAGTACCGGGCTATCTCCATTAAATCACACACTTGTAAATTACATCCCAGTACTGGGCTATCTTCATTACATCACACACCTGTAAATTACATCACACACCTGTAAATTACATCCTAGTACTGGGTTATCTCCATTACATCACACACCTGTAAATTACATCCTAGTACTGGGTTATCTCCATTACATCACACACCTGTAAATTACATCCCAGTACTGGGTTATTTCCATTACATCACACACCTGTAAATTACATCCTAGTACTGGGTTATATCCATTACATCACACACCTGTAAATTACATCACACACCTGTAAATTACATCCTAGTACTGGATTATCCCCATTACATCACACACCTGTAAATTACATCCTAGTACCGGGCTATCTCCATTACATCACACACTTGTAAATTACATCACACACCTGTAAATTACACCACACACCTGTAAATTACATCCTAGTACTGGGTTATCTCCATTACATCACACACCTGTAAATTACATCCTAGTACTGGGTTATCTCCATTACATCACACACCTGTAAATTACACCACACACCTGTAAATTACACCACACACCTGTAAATTACATCACACACCTGTAAATTACATCCTAGTACTGGGTTATCTCCATTATCTCCCCTAATGTTCTACAAACTAAGCTCTGACAGTCACATCCCCCTTAATGTTCCTTGACTCTGAAAACCTACATCAATTTTAAACTATCAATCTGATGGACTGGTTTATGGTACCATATGTAATAGTAGAGGGCTAGACTGCGATTCACACCTGTGTCCCTTAATTCTTAAATCGGGTACCAAATGGGTTATGACCACCAGCGACCGAATCGAATGATTGCCACATTATAGTTCTGGTAATGGGTATATGGGGGAAATGACATCTGTACTTCTATAATAAGGATATAGACCCTAGTTTTGGTCAGTCGTCATGGTAAAATGGATCTACATGTGTATCGTAAAAATATTCAGACCAATGACTTCTCTGTCAATTTCCTTTGTGCTCTATCTATACGATAGTCAATTTTATTGGTATTAATTTGTACACCGTTTTTTGGAGCTTATAAAACACTGGCCTGTGTGCGTTTCCTAAAATTCCTCGAGCACAGTGTCATACAGTATACACACCAGCAATAGATGAATGTGTCTAACTTCATTTCACAAGCGGATCCAGGAATTCTTTTAAAGGAGGGGGGGGGGGTCTACCATTAATTTGGGTTTTCAAAGGGTGTCATCCTCAAATTGCGTTAATTTTACCCTTTTCAGCAAAATTTTCTAACAAAAGCGTGGTTGGGGGGGGGGGGGGGGGCAACGCCCGGAAGTCCTCTTTGGATCCGCCACTGCTCATGAGAATAAGGACCTTTTATAATTAACTTACTTTCCAATCAAGGGCCCGCATGAAATCATGACAGAAAGAAAACGAGAGGTCTGACAAGACATGGCATAGATTGAAAACAAAATGTCAACAATAGGTTAAAGAAGATTGTGTTTTACTTTTATTCACATCATATGAAAATCAGATTTATCAATGTTATGTGTCTATATTATCATATTAAAAGAAAATGTTGTCTTATTAAAATTTCTACGTATAGCGAATATCTCAATGATTGAACAGTGCAGTGAGATATCAGGGGGAGGGGGGGTTACGAGAGAAGGGAGATCGGTGTAATGGAAAGGAAGGAGGGAAGACCGACAAAACATGTGGGAGGGAAGAGAAACCCATGTTTTCCCGTCAGTCGTATTCGTTTATAATCATTGTAGTGACATTGACCAGCATTAGTTTTATGGTAGAAAATAAATGCAGCTTATTTGGAATTCTGTCTTCAATTTATTCCTTTTTTTCATTTATAGTTAAACTTCTTTCATTCTTCAGTCAGTCTGTCTGTTCGGACACATTCATTAATTAGAAGTTCGGACTTCGTATCCCTTGCTAATGTTGATAAAGTATGAAAGCTTGCTTAATTCAAATCTCCTCTCTCTCTCTCTCTCTCTCTCTCTCTCTCTCTCTCTCTCCGCGAAACTATATCTGGCTTAACTAAATCTCGAAAGTTACGTATTTATTAGGACAATCAACAGATTTTCGCTTCAATCAATTTATCATATATAGCTCCCATGTGCAGCTAAAAGGTTAACCAATCTACCAAATTCAGTCATTAGTCGCCTTATTCTAAATTACTATCCAGTATATTTCAATTATTCTCTCCGTAATATTCAACAATGAGAAAATCCTACGCTTTATGGCTATCCGATAACATTGCTATTATAGCTCCCATTTGCTGCAGTGATGGCTGAAATGAAAATGTTAAATCGGACAATTAATTCTGGTAATGGGTTAATTACGTAATTTAGTATGTGTGTTAATTTGAATCATGGCTCCCTTAGTACACACAGTATAATAAAGACAAAGTCCATCCTTTCATTGGAGTGGAGAAGCACACTCTGGATAAACCGATAGAAACGTTGAAGTAAAATATGACGTCTGTAGCTTATTAATTCAATTCAAGCAGTTTAATTATTCCCACAAACTGAGTGGTTAAATGAAATTTTCAGATAAAAGTTTGGCTGTCTGATGTAAATTTGAGAAATTTTCACATTTTCGACACCTTCTCGAGAACTGGGATTAATCGGCCAAACTTACCACAAACTACAACTCCTTTGCACAAGGCCCAAAAAAAACAACAACAACAAATAGCACTTCCTTCCAACCGCCTCGGTGACCTAGAGGTCTATAGAGCATTCGGCCCGAATGCTGAAGGCCGGGGTTCGAATCCCGGCCGCGACAGACCTTAGTCGTTAAAACAGATAGTGACAGTTCCATCGCCAAACGCTCGACATCAGGTGTGAATGTCACGGGGTCCTCGGAGATGACCTTAAAAACAATAGGTGTGGCACGCTAGCGGCTAAAGAACCCTCACTGCTCCATGGCCGTAATATAAGCGCCGAGCAACTTTAAATAGGCCTAAATTTGAAGCCCTTCACCGATCTTGATGACGTCTCCATATGAGTGAAAAATTATCGAGAAAGACATTAAACAAGATACAATCAATCAACACTTCCTTCTAAAGAAAAATAAATAAAGAAATAGTAAAAAAAAAATGTCTACATGTATATTTGCATCAAAGTTCCCTTATGAGGAGAATTCGAGTTTGTTCACAGCATAAGTTTCGCGGGGTCAAGGCGGAATAGAAAAAAAAAATAGTACATGTATGTGGGCATCACTTTATACCCCCCTCTCCATTTTGTTTTTATATACATAGAATTTAGTGAAATGGAATATGTATGTAACTTAATTACTCGTTTTACTATGCGTATACATGCACTAATTTATAAATGTTAAAAAAATCAATTACGTGTACCGGGGTGTGCATTTCATCCCTTTAACATGTCTCTAAACTGACGCCATACTAAGTACGTTGTTAATGATTTATGAGTATTTAGCATTAAGTGCATTAAAACCAATTACTCATGGTTTATCTATACTGAAGAACAGGAACTCGATATCCGTGTAACTTCGTTTTCAGGCCACACAAGTCGCTAATAATTTCAGAATTGTGGAGACATGAAATGTCTCATGTGATAAGGATTTTTTAAAGGAAAAATATTTACACCTGACGAGGTGGTCCAGTGTTGATCCGTGAATGGCATCCAATGGTCATTAGTTCGAATCCAGACCCGTGAGCATCATCATAATAGCTTATGATCGACGCTGTCGTAAAATAAAGAAATGAATATTTAGAGTTCATCTAGGGAAGAAAATCCCATCACTTTATTTGTGGAAATATCCGTCTTATAACATGTATATACGTCTGTGACTGTGGGTGACATTACTCTTCTTTGTGTGTGCTTTGATTTAGTCAACAGAACGCTTTAATTATCAAACAAGAGCCAAACTGTTACATGGACGGGAAAGATGTTGGGTGATTTAGTAATTACAGTATGTATATATAAACAATATTTCCAAGGTATAAATATATAAATAATACATGCATATATATATGTTTATTAGCACAAAATAGAGGTGAGGGCATAATGCATACAAAGAGATTCGGACATTTAATAAATATACATGCAGACTGGCTGGGGTTGAACGGATGGGCCTGTCGTTGTGAAGCAGGTGTAGAGGCAAATTTTGACTCCCATTGACTCCCATCGACGTCGAAAAATGACCCCTAGCCGTAGAAAAATTAGAAGACGCAGGGGTCATTATTTTGCGTGTCATACCTGAAAAATAATTATCCCCGTAGAAAAATGACCCCCTCCCTTTCTTAGCAGATTGATTTATTTTAAAGGAGTTGATACGGGTTTTCATTATTCTATGGGAGTCAAATTTTGCCTCTACACCGGCTGCCGGTGTCCAGCATGTTTGGCACGACTTTTAATTCAATTGTACTTGTACAAGTAAATACATTCGGTAGCATTTACCTTGTGTTCAAATTTAGGGCATGATAGAGCATTCCATTGTTCTGACTAATAAAAGTAACAATCATTTTACAATTTACGAGTGAAATTTGCCTCTTATCTGTGATTCATATCCGATTTGAATGCATGCCGAGATTCATTAAAACAATTAAAGCAAATGCAAAACTGTAATTTCATCAAATGAAACCAGGAGGAATATACTGTTCCCTCGTTGACACAAATTATGTGGCTTTATCTGGATCTGACCATTATTGTTTTTGATGACAATGAGCATTATTTGGCGTCTAAAGCCAATTTTCACCCTAATGAGTACGTCATTTCATTTGGAATTGCAGTCCATTCCATGAACTTTGACCAGAGGAAAGCCGTGATGCGAGACAAGAAAGGTTGAAGGTTACGGGTGATTGACAGTGAAATAAAAGAAAGAGTCAGAAGCTAATATCAGCAATGAAATCCAATGTTCAGACTTCTTTTGCAGCCGCTGACAATTAATGAACCCCATAATCGAGATTACTAGAACGTTCATTTATCCGATACTTTGTTTAAAAATTAAAATTGAAAAATTAGGGACCTGGCTTGATTGAGCACACGTTATTTTCCCGCAGATATTTGACACGCGCAGTAAGGTGTCGTGTACGGAATGCACAGCTGCACGTGCGCGCAGGTCAACATTAGTGACGTTTCATGCATTAGGGGGTCAATGGGAGATGGTGATAATCCTTAGTGACAGCATATCCAGGAGGAAATATACGGGTAGTGCATCGCTCGAACTGTTGCGGAGTACCGCTGATTAGCAGAGTGGAGGGGCGAAACTGACAATTTGCTGATGACAAAATTAATAGTCCCACTCATAGCCAATTATATTCTCCTGTAAGCAACTTATTGCACGATGTGGCCGCTACGATAATTAATTTAAGTTCCCAATAATTTGTCAATTATATCTCGTTAACGCATACATAAATTTAGTTATGACTGGTAAATCCCGTCCAAATGGAGCTTTGATGTACGCCTGTTACATCGTATGGGGAGTTTTGATAGTAGGATAGTGGACAGTTTAGAGAAAGCACGTGTTTTCCGGCGGAATGATGAAAGCAGTTGGAACCTTAAGTAAGTGAATCGTATTTGAATTCATTTTCAAGATAACTCGTCTCTAGGGTTGGATTTTGAAGTCTGATTGATAAAAAATGTTACGTGTTAAAATTGAACAAATCAAATTAAACTCCTGATCTGTATACCAAACAACAACCATACAGCTTATAATATATATATATACAGTGTATGCACAAATTGTTAATGGTTGGATAATTACATTTTATGTTTATTAATTATCATACGAACAATTTTGACGTGCATGAATTTCAATTCTTCTTTCAAATGAATTTAATTAGCCACTTATTAAACCAATAAAATGGTACATAAGGTACCGTACATTATATTTGTACAGAATGCAGAACGTATAGTAAAGGAGAATGTACCGTGAACAGATGGGTTAAAAAATTAATAAGGAGACAGGGGCGGATCTAAAGGAGGAGGGGGTACACCTTCCTCTTTCATTGAATTTAAAAAAAAAAAATAATAATAAAGGTCATTTTTGCCATATTAGGGTGTCTTCAACTCCACCTTTCTCGGGAGAAAAAAGGTACAAACATGGGTCGAAATAACCCGAACCCCACTCCTGACCATTGCCTGAATCCGCCACTGGGAGACCTCAAAGTTTTCTCAACGATTCAATATCATTTAAACATATTGACTCACAAAATAGTATTTTTGCGCAAATTGCGAAAAGCACACATGTGTTGCTTTCGAAGAACTCGTTTGAATTTGATAACAATTACATAATGTGTATTTATAAATCTTTCACTTACTTACAAGGTTTTCACGATTTCAACAAGACTAGAGATTTTCCTGCGAGCCACCAAGGCGGGAGTCCCTCAGATGACGTAAATAAACCGAAGAAACCAAGACACAGGTAATACCCGGCTAAATATAGAAACCAAAGAGAAAATCTAGAGAAGTAACGGAGATTTCTAGACTTTGGACCGTTTTTGTTGTTCTTATATATATATATATATATATATACAAAACACTAAAATGACCAACGACACGAACAACGAGATTGTCAAATTTTCGGGACGACCCGTCCCTTCTTCAGGACAAACGAAAACAATTACATAATGTGGTCAATATCAACAGAGCATAATAACATGGGATCAGGTTTTTGGACGAATAAGGCATGTCCTAATTCGCTCCACTTTTAACATTGATTGGCAAGCCTAAAGACCCAAAACATGTAGTCTGCGTTGTAAATACGTTTGTAGATTAGTGTAGTTGTAGTGCTAGATGTATTTATATGTAGTTTTTGTTATTATGCTCTGTTGATATTGACCACATTATGTAACTGTTTTCGTTTGTCCTGAAGAAGGGACGGGTCGTCCCGAAAATTTGACAATCTCGTTGTTCGTGTCGTTGGTCATTTTAGTGCTTTGTATAATTTTTTGTATTTGACCTTGTATCCATGTTGTGGATCCGACACTTTGAGGTATCGGGTGTTGTTGGAACTTTAGTGCTTTTATATATATATATATATATATACATATATATATATATATATATATATATATATATATATATACACCTGGATTTGTTTCGTGTATAACCAATAAAGTTACTCAATACAATTTTCCTATATGATATAAAATTTTCAAATTAAATAACATCAAAGGACCATGAAACAATAAAACCTTTTCAAATTCGAATTCTTTCATTTTTGTCTTTCTATTTTTCCTAACTTTCTGTTTCTGAATTGAGATCAGATATAACGTCATGCATGTAGCAGCGTTGTCGGTATTTAATTATGTGCACAAACTGAACACGTGATCCAAGATGTTTTATTTCATAATGTATATTCATCTTACATAATTGTTGGGTATTGTCATACGAACTGCTCGCCCACTGTTACATGTATATAGCTTTCCAGCACTTAACAAAATAACATTTACATTTCTAATGCTTTTGCCTTTGCTATCTTTACAAATTGTAAAGATACATTGTAGCTATATATATCCTCCTGAATGCGCTACAGTTGTGAACAATATGCGTATTAATCTTGATAAATATAGTACGTCAGTTTTAACAGCAGCGGATACGGGGAGAAATGAAAGTAAAATGTATATATAACAAATAATTTCATTTTACCTCACATGTGCTGAAAGTTCAATTAAGTAAACCTTTCTGATCACTTTTTATGAAAGCTTCCAGATATATAGTGCAGATGTAAGTTTGTTCAAATCACGGCCCCCAGGGGTAGGGTTGAACCACAATAGGGGACCAAAGTTTTACATGGGAATATATATAGGATAAATCTTTAAAAATGTTTCTTCTCCCATTCAAAACCACCTTGATACATGTAAATTCCCACCTTGGTTTATTGTTGTCATAATATTTGTGTAAAATAATTTTACCATTTTTGTATGCCCTGTCCAAAATTAAAAAAAATGTAGTACTCGGAGCAGTTCTTCATAATTCATGTCCGGAAATTTACTTCCAGCTTTGGCTGATTCTAGCAATTAATGTGCACTTAAGTGACACTGCTGACTTCGTGGATTCCGCTTGGCAAACTATCATTGTTGGGGGCTTTGTAACAGTATGTCCCCTTAATTTCCATTTTACTTTGGTAATTTGTTTCTCTATAGGTTTTTTTCTTGGTCCTGTCATCCGGGGCCTAGAATGGTTCTCAAGCGTCTATTGACAAAACTTTGAAGCCTATGGGTTACTGCGCCTGTTTTTTCACCAGGTCTCGTAGGCATATCACCCCTGGTTTGATCCAATTTAATCTTTATTTTCATAGAAGTAAGTCTTGGTGTCCAGACAAGCTTTATTGCCTTTGAAGATCCATACAGATTTCCATTTCTTCCTCTAATGCCCCTAGTCTGTTCCACCTCTACTGATGTTGCTGTCTAAGTATGTGAATTGATAAACATCCTTCAGATTGGCTCCATTCAAGCTGATTTTGGCTAACCATTTATTGTTGATTCTCATGGTCTTTGTCTTTCTCTGGTTTATTTTTCAACGACGTTTTGTCCTCAAGGCAAAGTTAGGGCAATATCCTCTGCTAAAATCTAGGTCTTCCATATGTTTTTTTTTTTTTTTTTTTTTTTTTTTTTTCACTGAATTCTTCTTACCTGTGCTGATGGTGAAGTTGACATCACCCATTTCACAGCTGACATAAAGAGGAAAAGCGATAAAATCCACCCTTGTGTGACCCCTTTCACGATATTGAATTACTGTAGTAAATCATCAATATGGAATGATTCGTATGCTTTTCGCATGAGATTGATAATTCTTAGTACATTCCAAAGACTTGTCCAATCGATGCTGTGAAAGGCTTAAACGAAGACGCGTGGATTTGCCACGAAAATTGTTAATATTTATTTGCAAATAAATAATTGCTACACTACTAACTTCTGGATCAACGGACAAAGTCAAGGTCAAAGATTGAATGTAATCATATCATGAACACCATGTAAAGGATACTGGCTGTCATTCTGGTTTCTGATTCACATTTACTGTGGAGATAACAGACAGGGGAACTCCCTGATATATATATATATATATATATATATATATATATATATATATATATATATATATATATAAGCACTAAAGTTCCAACAACACCCGATACCTCAAAGTGTCGGATCCACAACATGGATACAAGGTCAAATACAAAAAATTATACAAAGCACTAAAATGACCAACGACACGAACAACGAGATTGTCAAATTTTCGGGACGACCCGTCCCTTCTTCAGGACAAACGAAAACAATTACATAATGTGGTCAATATCAACAGAGCATAATAACAAAAACTACATATAAATACATCTAGCACTACAACTACACTAATCTACAAACTACATGTTTTGGGTCTTTAGGCTTGCCAATAAAAGTTAAAAGTGGCCACTTTTAACATTGATTGGCAAGCCTAAAGACCCAAAACATGTAGTCTGCGTTGTAAATACGTTTGTAGATTAGTGTAGTTGTAGTGCTAGATGTATTTATATGTAGTTTTTGTTATTATGCTCTGTTGATATTGACCACATTATGTAACTGTTTTCGTTTGTCCTGAAGAAGGGACGGGTCGTCCCGAAAATTTGACAATCTCGTTGTTCGTGTCGTTGGTCATTTTAGTGCTTTGTATATATATATATATGGGTCAAAGGTGTAAGGTCAAAGTTCGTGATTTACCAAAGTTGTGGACACCACTTGTGTATAAAGAGTACTGCTAGATATACTCGTAGTTGGATGGAATAATGTTGTTCACAAGAATTAAAAAATTATATCTCATTATTGCGACAAAGACGACAAGGAAAATACCGCTAGTAATTAATTTCTGGATCTCGATCAAAAGGTCGAAGGTCACATTCAGTAAGAAAATGTGGATACAATTGAAACAAGAGATGTTTGTAAAACACATATCCCCCCCCCCCCATGGTGCAAAATTGAAAAGGGTTATACACACACATCATTTAATTGATAGTAGTATCATCAATTCAAAATATTGAGCAGAAAATATCTTCCTATGTCAAGAGTGAATTGACCATGTGACCTAAAAATCAATAGGGGTCATCTCTTCCTTATGCTGTACCAGTGTACCAAGTTTGGTGTCAATCAAGCAAATAATTCTTAAAATATAGGAGACAATATATTACTATGTCCAGTTCAACTATTGACTTTTGACCTCAAAATCAATATGGGTCATCTTCTCCTGAAGATGTACTAGTGTACTAAGTTTGATGTCTGTCAAGCAAAAGGGTTATCAAGATATTGAGTGGACAATATATTATATATCCAGTTTGACCATTGACCTTTGACCATGTGACCTCAAAATCAATAGGAGTCATCTTCTCCTGAATATACACCAGTGTACTAAGTTTGATATCTGTCAAGTAAAGAGTTCTCAAGATATTGAGTGGACAGTATATTCCAATGTCCAGGTTTACCCTTGACCTTTAAATATGTGACCTCAAAATCAATAAGGATCATCTTCTCCTGAGGGTGTACCAAGTTTGATGTCTGTCAAGCAAAGGGTTCTCAAGATATTGAACGGACAATATATTCCTATGTCCAGTTTGACCCTTGACCATGTGACCTAAAAATCAATAGGGGTCATCTTCTCCTGAAGAATTATCAGTGTACCAAGTTTGATGTCTGTCAAGCAAAGGGTTCTCAAGATATTGAGCAGACAGTATATTCCAATGTCCAGTTGGATCCTTGACCTTTAAACATGTGACCTCAAAATCAATAGGGGTCATTTTCTCCTGAAGATGTACCAGTGTACCAAGTTTGAAGTCTGTCAAGCAAAGGGTTCTCTAGACATTGAATGGTCAGTATATTCCTATGCCCAGTTTGACCCTTGAACTTATGACCTCAAAATCAATAGGGGTCATGTACTCCTTAGGATGTACCAGTGTGGCAAGTTTGATGTCTTTCAAACAAAGGGTTCTCAAGATATTGAGCGGACATTATATTCCTATGTCCAGAGTAGATTGACCCTTGATCTTTGAACCTGAAGAACAATAGGGGTCCTCTTCTACTCATAACCAACCCACATATGAAATATCATTATCATCAAGTGAATGGTTCTCAAGATATTGAGCGGACAACATGTGGTCTACCGACCGACCGACCGACAGGTGCAAACCAATATGCCCCTCTTCTTTGAAAAAAAGGGGGGGGGCATAATAATGCCTCATTGGGAGAAGGTCAAAGGTCAAGGATACATTAACTTGAAATTGATGCTTGATATACATGTACTTGCAATAGAGAAATGTCGAGAAAGGTACATAACGAGAGGAGGCCTCACTTAGCATCGTCCTTGTTTTCACAACTTCCGGTGTCAGAAAAAAAAACCCGGGCTACCTGCATGCATCGATCATTATAGAAAAAAAAAAAAACAATTAAAAATGCAGTGTGTTGATCTACTCTAAAAACTAAAAAAAAAAAAAAATAACGTTTTCAACAATTTTCAAGTAACAATAGCAACGCTCACGCTGCAATATACACCCGTCCAATATTTTCAGCAATGTAGTTAACGAAAGAAAGAATTAGTATCCAAGTTCTCTATTGCACGGTTAAGAAATGTCTCTGGCAATGTTCTTCCCACGCTTTCTCTTACGTCGACTTCAGCTCTACCAAAATGTAGAGAAAAACTCTTACAAAGTAAAGCTTGAGAATCAAAATATGATTTACATCTGATATAAATAAAGACGGAGAGAGAGAGAGAGAGAGAGAGAGAGAGAGAGAGAGAGAGAGAGAGAGAGAGAGAGAGAGAGAAATACATGGGTTGATTAAATATTTTTGTTTGTTTCGTTTGGTTGTAATACATCTAAGTACAAATGTAAAATTCTTAGAAAATAGGGGACATATAATTATATTCAATGATGCTCAAAAGTTGAAATATACAGATGGATTTATTATCCACCCAATAAAATTCTATGATATAAATTTTCCTAACTCTTTTTTAATTGAGAAATCATGGGAATACATTACATTCCATAACGTAAATTGTACAGTATTAATTTTACATGCACTTATAAAAAAAAATTTTCATCATTTTTGGAGGGAAAAGATTTGTGTCTTTGATAGCCTTATACGCCGGTTGTGGTAGCTCAATGTTCGCGTCGTGGCTAGAAGTTCGAACCCCGCATGCGCCTTCGTCGCGTCAAAATAGGTAGTGATTGTTCCTTCGCCAAACTATCGGAATTTACAGATTTATAAGCAAGTACTTTATAAGCGGTACTTCACTCACAGCTGGTGACGTCTCAATTTGAATGAAAAATTCTTGAAGGGACGTAAAATAAACAATGAAACAAAAACTAGCTCATGTAGATCGGAAATCGTGATTTCGGGGTTTTCCTCCATGAATAGCTAACAGAATATGAAAACACATTAACTTACTATTGGAATAGAAATCACAATAAAGAAACAAAGATTATTGACCAGTAAACTGCATGTGTAGCTCTCTAATTAGATTTTGTCATGAGAATTTTATAAATTTGACTAAAATAATGAATTATCATTTTAGAACAACATTTTCGCCTTTTCAACTGAAAGAGATGGAAAAGGCCTTCAGGAAAGCTCCTTATCCTGATGTCATGACGCGGGAAGAATTAGCACGCCGATTGGCTCTGAACGAGTCACGTGTTCAGGTACATGACGAAATGACTTTCAGAAAGATTTTTACAAAATAATGATTATGATAATCACTCTGAATTCTCTGTTTTAGATTTGGTTTCAAAATCGACGGGCAAAGTGGCGAAAGGGGTATTGTCCTAAATTTGACATCAGTTCAAAACGTGAGTACAGATCAGTATGCCCCTTTACATGAAAACTTTACTGGTATTCTGCTTTACGATGAAATTTCACTTTTTGATTTATAGCAAGTGAGAAGGAAGAGAAAGTGGCTCCCAAACCGCCATTACCAACACCACCCAAAGAGTCTGCAGAACCAAAGACCGTTCCCTGGCAACCGTGGCCCGCGCTGACCGAGTACTCCGCTTACCCTGCCACCTGGATGGGATTTCCTGCCAATCCTACCCACAACCACCTTCTGCTGAATCAGCAGTCGCTATTTTTTCCGCGGGAACCAGGGAATTCTCGACAGTCTGATTTAAATGTACCGTTAAATCTAGTTCAGAGGGAATACCTTTACGGAGATCATGTTTTTGATATGTCCAAATACTTAGCGAGAGAAAAAGAGTGACGTTACCAAGAATTTCATCATTTTCATTAATATCAAATGTTTTTGTGTGCGTCCAGATTCATTTCTTTGGGCCTACCGGTATACATTAATCCTGAAGAATTTTGTAATATGTGTCAAGAGAGATTCACCAAATGTGGACCTCAAGACAGTGGAGTATAGGAGGTTCTGCCAAGACTTTTACTACCGTTTCAATGACAGCGTGTCGTTTCACTTAATCGACCATGCAAATTTTCACTCAATGATTGGCCATGTTTTAAATAAAAGAGAGTTTGAATAACCACGCTATGTTATTTTTTCCCAAAATGAATGGTCACCGAGAACAAAAGTGAAACCCCGTTTCATTGAAATCTAAGAGAAGCCTGGCCCAAAATTCAAGTGGTCCGCTGTTATTGGAACAATAAGTAGTCCAAACACAACCAGTGTACAGCGGTTCAATTTCTATCTCAAGATTCTGGAATATAGTTATGTAACTTCATGCGTATTACCGTAATGTAATTTGAGAAAATGACATGTATCTGTGAAGTCCCTGTATTTTTGTTTTTATATGGTGGATTGTAATGTGTAACCCACCTTGTATTTTAGCTGCCAGAGTGCCTTGTTGTATATATTTACTAAAGAAATTGCCAAAGCGACATAATCATGCGTGCTGGGCCGTGCAATTGTACAGCAGTATTAGACTTTTTTTGATTTATTTTTTTTACAGCAGATATATTTTACAAACTCCTATCGGAAGGTATTCAATGAATTCAATTTACCGTTTTACAAGAATCTTGAAATGGCACACGGTAGATTTCATTTATTGAATATAAAATTCCAAGTGTGTGCAAGTTTCATTTCTCCTATGTACTTCAAGCTTGTATTTTTGATATGTATAAGCCCATTACTTGTTGTTTGATAAAGTGTTATAATTTTAATAAATATACTTCCAACTTGTGATGTGTAAACATTCTGGATAATTAGTTCGAACTTTTATCCGAATTCCAGGTTAATAACACAAAAGAAGATTTTAATTTCAGAAGTTTCTCAGGAATTACCAGCTTCTACCTGGATTTGTCGTTCCTCAGTTCAGTTCACTCAAACCATGGCAATGGTACACGAAACGCACTTACATACACACAGTAACAGGGGTTTCTTAAACATACACATACAGTAGTAGTACCTGTCAATGGGGGGTGGTGGGAGTTGGTGGTGTCAAGATTCTTGTAAAACGGTAAAATATGGTTTGGACTTCAGTTGGAAAAATATGTAAATAAATCAATATTTAAGCAGATGTCAAGTCTTCCACTGGCACAAGAATGATTGAATTGTTCCGATTGCACTATATAGGTAGAAATGCATTGTAATGGGAAATAAAATGTTCAATAAGTTGCCTGTCTTACATTTTCCTTATCTTTCACAAGTAGTTCTTAGTTTTATTACCCGTGAAAAAATTGGATTTACACGTAGAATAACAATGCTAATTATGAGTGTAAGGAACAATAACTCTGGGTAGAGATTGGTTACTGGTACATGTACGTGTAGAGGAGATTTGAAACAGTTGGACAAATTCTTGTTATCATCAATTTAGTAGATATGCACCATATGGGCATGTATTTTGTTCAGTTATGAAGCTCTCTTGCTAACAGTTGTAACAGTCAACGTTAAATTGGGGTCATGAAAACATGTATGCAACACTGAAACTTGATGTCATAAAATATTTATTGAATATGAAATTGCCCTATGATGAAAAATTTGAATTAATAATGCAGTCCATTACAAACAGACATACCAGTGCAAGTATCTAAAATGAAGGCATACAGTTTACTTTTTTATGTATCAATACTGAATCTCAACCCTTACTTTTCCACAGGAAAAAAAAATATAATTTCTGTACTCTCACCTGCTCACAGAAATTGAAAAAGAGAAAATTGTTATAAAATACATCAGATTAATTATGACATATCATCTAAATACTATACATCCACAATGATAAAAATAGACATATAATCTCAATGTAATATTTTCTAAAAGCAGATCTGATGTAAAATGTGCTTTAATTTTAAAATATCACAGACATTGCAAGTGCTTCTTGGAGCCCTCTGTAGCAGAGACCCCCAGCCATATATCTAAAAACCAACAGTTAGCGGCCTTAGCAGAGACCCCCAGTCATATATCTAAAAACCAACAGTTAGGGTTCTTTACTGAGCATGCGACTAAAATTCCAAAAAAAACCCAGAGCAATGAGACAATACCCCCTATCACTTTTCAGATCAGATGTACAGTGCTTAAATTATATACATATTTGTATGTGGACAATAAAACATTTAGTTTCAAACATTTCCATGTTGAATGTCAGCTTAATGGTAATGAATGTACACAGCAAGAACATTATTTTCTAACAAAAATACTTTTCATTTATATGGAAGTATTTAATAAAACAACAAATGGACACATTGACATTTTATACCGTTAATTCTTTGCTACTGGTGTCGACAATTAAAACATTGAATCCGAATAAAATAATTTATATCTTGAATATTGATTTTCTCTACAACCATAAAATCGTACAATTAAAACATATTCAAACATTACAGTGACCCATAATAAAATAATATCATAATGTACTATCGCAAAATGGAGATTTTTGGTAGGTGAAAAATTTGACAACATGAGGGTATGTCAAGAATTTTGATGATTGCTAATTTGGCAATTTTAATTAATACCTATTATAAAAACATAGAAGGGCTCAAATTCAGTGATGATCATTTTGGCAAATTTGGACTCTATCACAAAAATAAGCCAAATTTAGCACGCCACCAAAGCCCCCCATCATACGGTCAATAAGTATTTACCATTAACCATACCTTCTGGTTTACAGAGATTCAACACACACCACAAGACACGATATCCAAACACAGGGGGCACAAATTTGAGCCACTTAAAATCATTTCCATGAGAAATTCGACAACACAAATTTTAGTAAATAATAACATGTATATTGTAAATGTAGTTCATTTGTCATCAATGTGGAAAAGTCACATGTAAACACTACAGAAAATACTAAATGTAATATTAAACACAAGAGATTAGTGGTGCTGTGACATCAGAAAGGCCTGTAACTCTTGGGGTACCGTACGTGGAGCCAGTTCTCTTGGTGAATAACACAGTGGTCCCATCCTAACTCCTTGAATATCTATAGGAAGACAAACAAACCCCCTTAGCTCAAAGATACAATAAACATAGTTCCAAATTTTATATGGTAATACATGCGGTTTAAGGTAGCTCATTACACTAAAATCAATGAAGTTGAAAAAACACCAGTAAAATGAAAATATCCATAATTTCCTCGAATCTTATTGAATCTCAATAAAAATGACAGAAGAACAACTTCATTATATACATAATATATACACAAAGTTTGAATGAAATCGGTTCATTGGTTTTTAAAATATATTCTGGAAACTGACAACACCCCCTCAAAATGGAAGAAAAATATCCATAACTTCCTTGAATTCTAAAATATCTCAATCAAAATAACAGGTGCACAACTTCAGTATTCATATAAGATATACATAAAGTTTTAATGAAATCTGTTTATTGGTGTTAAAGATATCCTCTGGACAAATTATATCTACAGACAAAAGAACGGACGTGACAAGGTGATTCCAGTATACCCCCCAAATGAGGTATAAAAATTTTCTCATTTCTAAATGCTATGTTCTGAAAATCAATAAGGAGTCATGATATTCACATACTACATATGCTTTGGGTGGAATTTCCTTGCAAAATGTGTAATTTTGATAATTATTCTTTATACTTAAACAAGAGGCCCTCATCACTCACCCGAGTCACCTTGACCCATATTTAAAGATTTTCTCTATATATTTGCATGTAAAACTGAGATCTCCTATGATGACTCCATCCTACCCCGGGGACCATGATTTTAATAACTTGAATTGTACTACGTTGGGAAGCTGCCATGTAAATTTGGACTTTAATGACCCAGTGGTTCTGGAGAAAAAGATTTCCCCCCATATATTTGCATGTGTGGCACTACCCTACCCCTGGAGGCCATGATCTGAACAAACTTAAATCTGCACAATGTCAGGAAACTTCCAAGTAAATCTGAACTTTTTTGGCCAAGTGGTTCTTTGTTTTATATAAAGTTTTTTCTTACTTTAATCATATTGACTTCGATCTCCTGAGTAGGTTTGTCTTCGTAGCTCTTCTGAAGGATTTTCAGCGCCCTGCCATACTGCTTCATGTACTGAGCATACATCATTGTAAAATACGAAACCTACAAATATAAACACAAGTCTTAAGTTGAGGTTCATCGATCCTCATGTCATAGGCTTTTGCAATTTTTTTTTACTTAACTTTGAGCATGATAGAAAAATGTCTCTACGGGGAATTTTAATCACTGCATAAAATAAAAAAAAAATCTGGTAACTACTGATACTGAAAAAGTTTATATTTTCCAAAAATAATCAATTTTTTACAATAAAAAAAAAATGTTGTCAAGGCCAATAACTCCTATGCTGGTATTTCTTCTACTGCATGTCCATTATACAATGATTTCCCTAATACCCACAATTGATTTATACATATCTATGAATTAGCAGGTTTTTTTGTTTCATTGTTGACATTTAAAATTTGTCATTTCAACAAGTTTTCTATTTTTATTAATCTGTATAATGAAAATGTGTGATTTTTTAAATGTTAGAATATACTTCTGTTTTTATATTTCTGACATCTTTATAAAAGTGGCAACAAACACATTTTCTTTGGTTTATATTAATTAAATTTAACTATATCAGCGAAATACAGTTTTACCACTTTCAACCATTAAAGGGACTGATTCACATTTTTCGAAAGAAATGATTTTCAATTTTGATGTTAAAAATGAAAAATATTGCTCATTTAGAGTTGACAACCAAAATTTGGACCGTCTGAATGCAAGGATAAGAGCAATATTTCAGCTTTGATTCTTTGTTATGTAAACAAAGACTCGAGTCTTTTAGTGTAAACAAACAAACCAGTGAAACGTTAATTTTGTAATTTAAAGCATCTTCATTTTGTACAATCACAAATTTTAACTTTTAAATGACACATTTTACCTAAAGTATACTTGAGATGTGATATATATAATAAACTTGGATCAATATCCATTTATTTTGAAAACCCCGTAAACAATAACACATCTCAATCTTTTGTTTTCAAAACAAATGATAAACTCTTTATAATGAGCTTGTCATGATGAATAACCTTAATTTTTGTGTGAAACCTTCTAAACATACATGTAGACTGTAGATTTTGATCATTTAAAGTGAAAAACAAAATTTGGAGGAAAATCGTTAATCAGTCCCTTTAATATTGATAAGTCACACGAGGATGGAGCTACACTAAATTTACAGAGTAAAACCAAGTTAACCAACACATTAAAGATATCGTAGAATCATCGAGGCATTAAAAATATCTTAGAATCATTGATGTGTTAAAGATACTTTGGAGTCATTGAGACGTTAAAGATACCTTGGAATCAATGAGGTGTTAAAGATACATGTATCTTTATATAAATGAGGCATTAAAGATATTTTGAAATAAATGAGGCATATATCTTGGGAGTCATTGAGGCGTTAAAGATATCTTGGAATCATTCAGGTGTTAAAAATATCTTAGGAGTCATTGAGACGTTAAATATACCTTGAAATCAATAAGGCGTTAAAGATACCTTAGAATCATTGAGGCATTAAAGATATCTTAGAATCATTGAGGTGTTAAAGATACTTTGGAGTCATTGAGACATTAAAGATACCCTGGAATCAATGAGGTGTTAAAGATATCTTGAAATCAATGAGGCGTTAAAGATACCTTAGAATCATTGAGGCATTAAAGATATCTTAGAATCATTGAGGTGTTAAAGATACTTTGGAGTCATTGAGACGTTAAAGATACCTTGGAATCAATGAGGTGTTAAAGATATCTTGAAATCAATGAGGTGTTAAAGATACCTTGGAATCAATGAGGTGTTAAAGATATCTTGAAATCAATGAGGCGTTAAAGATACCTTGGTGTCATTGAGGTCAATCCACTGCTGTAGGTTCTGAGAGGTCTCCTTCACATCCTCTGTTGTCACGCTGGGCAGACCTTCACTGTCTAACTCTTCCTTAGCTTTGACCTCCAGGACAGTGACCTGAGCCTTGCCCAGTCTGAAGTAGCTGTCTATCAGCATCTCCTTCTCCTTGTCTTTCTCACTGGAATATAGATAGATATTTATTCATTGGCAACTGTAAAAGTTGAAAGTACAATAACTAAATTAAAAAACACATAAGAATATTAGCAAAATATAAACGTGATAAGAATGTACATGAAAAGACAAAGAACAATTTTAAAAGCATTTACATACAATAAAAATATTTGGAGAAAAATATAAATAAACAGACTTACATAAGGTAAAATAAAATCACTAGGAGTGTCAAACAGAATAAAGCTAGTGATAATTGTAACAGGGACCAGTATATGTGTTCCTCAAACCTCTAGCTCCCAACTGATTCGGTCAATGGACACACATATTACATTACAAACAGTATGGTATTTAATCTATTTCCTTCATTTGTAAGATACAATTACATAGCTATACAATAGCAATTCGTCCAGGCAATCACTGTATGATTCTCAAACCAATTCATGGAGAAACAAGGAAGTTATATATGTTTACGTATCATCCAATCAAAATAAAGTGCACATGCATCGATGTCAAAATCAGTAAATTTGCCTTTGTTAATCTAATAGGGTTCTCAATATGCACCTATTTTATAACCTTTGAACCATTTCATCATGAATTAAATCTGCTATAGAGGTTTAAGAATTATCCAATATAAAAATCAGCACACACAAATGCATGTATGTGGTAGTGAGCAATTTTGATCATGCCAACCAGGTATGATTCCTAATATAAATCTACAAGGCAACTAACTTTCAACTTTTGTTAGTCCAAAAGACAACTCTGCCAAAATTTTCCTAAACTGACCCAAGTACAAACTTGACTGGTGTATTCGCACGACATCTATATCCTGAATTTCAATTTAAAATGTCCATGTACCACTGAGACAATGAGCAGAAACTACACTACCCACCATAAATAAGTATACACATAAGCTTTTTACACATTTTGGAATGAAATATATTCAACATAATGAAAAAGAGCTGAATTAACTGTGTATAACTTTTAATTTATCTAAGTAAAATAATCATTTATGGGTGAAACTTCAATATATGTGAAACAATAATGGACATATTTTTGGATTAGTCTTTAAATTGTGATATTGATTTACTTTAGGTAAAAAATCAAATGGTCTTAAAAAAGTACACATTAAATACACAGTAATATGTACAACTAATCAGTTTGAATTGGTTTCAAGATAAAAGTTTGCATAATATCTCTTTTTAGAATATTCAAAAATTCAGAAAATGGAGTATTTTGATTATAAATAAGGATATAAAAAGTTAAAAGCCCAATGTCATCTATTTATATGTAAGAGTTATGTATTTTGCATACAAAAATCTGTATCTATGATGTAACCCATATTTTGTATGCACAAGTAACTTATTTTGGTGAGTGTATACTTATTTACGGTGGGAAGTGTATGAATAGTTTAAAGTCCAAGGGGCACAACTCTGTCAAAAATTATTCTATCAAAATCAACTTAGAACTTATCTGGATATTGTCAAGATGTATCTACATGTATATACCAAATTTCAGCTGAATATGTGCATGCATAGTAGAGATAATAAACAGTAACTGAATTATGTTTTTATTTTTATGGTGGGAACATGAAAATATTCAGGAGTTCAAACATTGCTAAAAGGAAACATGCATTCACCTTTTGATTGTTGCTGCCTCTGGTCTTGGGTCTGATTTCATTCCATAGAAACTCAACAATTCTTTTTGATCAATTTTAGAGATGATGAATTTACTTAGATCTATAATTTCACCAAGATACTTTTTCCTATCCTGAAAAAAAAGAAGAAAGAAAATGAAAAATGAACAACTTTATAAACTACTATACAGTTAAACACACAAACTTCAAAACAAACTGGATCAGGTGTTTATCTTTAATATAAAGATAGATCAATCTTCGCGTAATGTCAAAAGTTTTTGCAAAAATCTTTATTAAATCAAACTCTGCACATGAAAGAAATATAACTTTCAAAAGGAATTTTATTCATTGGATAAAATAAAAAATGTGTTAAACTGTTGTTTATATTTTCCATAGATAAACAATTATGTTGTCAAGGGCAATAAATCCTATGCTGGTATTTTCTCTTATCGTTAATATTCACAATTAAATCTATACATATTTATAAATTAGCAGTTTTTCAAAATTGTTGACATTAAAAGTTTTTATCTATTTATTTTTATTATTCTGTTTTACGAAAATGTGTGATTATTTGATGCTGACGTAAATTTCTGTCTTTGTATGTCTGACATCTTAAAAAAGATGGCAACTTACATATTTTCTTTGGTTATTAGTTATAAAATCAAACTACATGTATATTGAGTGGAAATAAATACAGTTTTTCCACTTTCAACCATTGATATGGATAAGTCACACGAGGGTGGAGCTACCTTAATGCTTTAGTTGCTTTGTGGTACTGTACCTTGTGGTTGTCTAGAGCTTGTAGCCTGGCAGTGAAGACAGGTAAATGGTCAGGATGTTGCTTCCTTAACTCATCAAACAAGGAATGGTCAGGTTCTAGTCTGGAAAAGAAACACATTACCGTAAAATACTCATCTGTTTAAAGTCTGAAGCTTACAGATTTCAACTTGAATAAATTTTCATGCATAACATTAGTTCATGCAATATAAAGCAAAACTTGTCATGGCTGATATTAAGATGAATGTCAATGGAAAATCAGGTAGTCTTCAAGGTTACTGGCAAATACATATGTAGCACCCCCCCCCCCCCCCCCCCCCAACTGATTGCACTAATATCTTATTCGACTTGTTTCTGGCCATGCTGGAAATCTAAAACATCGATGATTCAACGTCTCCTATGGAATGCCTATGTAAGATGTGTCTCATCATGTCTCAATGACACAAGGTACCTAGAAATCCCAGGTCGCAGTAGACCCAGGAAGACATGGTTGGAATCAAGTGTGATGAAGATCTTAAAAGCTTGCAGCCTGTCCAGTGTGAACCCACTTGATAAAAATGCTAGTAAAGCTAAATTGAAATCGAGTCAATTATAACCACATAAATGTTAGAACTCATATCTACAGAACAATGATTCAGCTCATCTAATTATGGGTTGCACATAAATGTTGAAATTCTATTCATATCCTCATATGAAAAGTTATCTGACCTTACTTCAATGTTAGTTCATTGCAGTAGAACCCAAAATAAATAAACATTTTTAGACATCACTGAATTCTATATCTTATATCTCAATCATAAATCTGGTGAGCTCTTAAATTGCATGTGGTAACTGATTTTTACATGGACTTCCTCTCAAACGTTTGGTGCTGAGATTTTCATATTTAGAATGCACAAAATCTGGATTGTTCGACACTCAATTTTGGCAAGTTACGTTGTAAATCTTAGTCATTACAAAACAGAGTTGGACTCATTTACAAGTATTTCACTTCATTCAAACTCAATTCAACATGATACACCTGTACTTTAAAGCATTACTTTGAGATCCATGAGATTTGTAAGTCCCTGAGTGCTTCTGTGAATTCTTCATCTTTTGTTTTTTCTTTTTTCTCACTTTCTTTCTCTCCTTTGTCTTTCCCTCCTTTCTTGTCTTTCTTAGGATTGTCCTTCTTGGCTAATTCAGTTATCACATATTTGAAAGGCACAGAACTCTACAACAAGTTCGATGATCTATTAGCAATCAACCAATCATGCACACAATCTATGAAATAAAAACATTTTTGGACATGCTATCCCTACCCCCCTCTCATACGTTAAACTTGATTTAAAAAAAGATTGACAGCCAACAAAAACAAATTACAATAGCCCAGCTCTGAATATACATGTATGTAAATAATAATACAAAAACTATCAGAAGACCCCAGAAAATTAATTTCAATTTTTGGTTCCAATTACAACAACAGTAAATACTTGTACAAGAGAGATATACCACTTCTGTCAGAGGTTCATTTTTCAGTAATGACATGGTGCCTAATAAAATCTGTCCTGGCTTGGCATTTTTAGGAATTCTGCAAACAAACAAACTCACATTTACTATAAAATTATAACTGACAGTCACAAGAGTGGACTTATGATCAGAACATTAGATATTTCATCAGTACAGCGAGTAAATTCATTGAAGAACTCAAAACTCTTTTCTTAACAAGATAATTGAAGAAGGGGACTCCCGTACTTGTCAGAAGCCAGAGGAGCCACAAACAATGGCTGAAGAACACCTTTCCCTAGTATCAAGCTATTGCACTTCTTGCCCTCGAAGGTCTTCTGCCAGCTGCTGTAAGCATTCAGCGAGATGGGAGATGGGAGTTTGTACTTTATCTGTACAATCAGATCCTTCAGTTGTTCCAGTTTGTCTTTCTTCTCATGGCGAACTTGAAGCAACAATGTAAAGTCTCCCTTTTCTAACTTCACTGTGTACTATAAATCAATAAATCAAAGGCTCTAATGGTATACATGTATATTACATTGTATAATCATCAATCCTAGCATCAGCATAACTGGCTTTTTTATCTTAAGAAAGTCTTGAGAGGATTTAATCTAAAAGAAATCTCTTACATCCCTACCTATGAAATTTAGCGTAGAAAATAATCCTTCATCCATTACACATACGTTGTACATACAAGATAATGAGTTCAGATTCTATTCTTCATCTAATGTACCACAAATGTTGAAGTAAAAATTTCCGATACTGCCAAACAGTGATCAGCCCATCTTTTATTCTTACCCTGCCATGGAAAGCATCTCAACATCCTACTTGTTGTGCATACAAACAGTGATCTCTGCACATCTTTTAATCTTACCCTGTCATGCATACAAACAGTGATCTGCACATCTTTTAATCTTAACCTGCCAAGCATACAAACAGTGATCTGCACATCTTTTAATCTTACCCTGCCATGCATACAAACAGTGATCTGCACATCTTTTAATCTTACCCTGCCATGCATACAAACAGTGATCTGCACATCTTTTAATCTTACCCTGCCATGCATACAAACAGTGATCTGCACATCTTTTAATCTTACCCTGCCGTGCATACAAACAGTGATCTGCACATCTTTTAATCTTAACCTGCCATGCATACAAACAGTGATCTGCACATCTTTTAATCTTACCCTGCCATGCATACAAACAGTGATCTGCACATCTTTTAATCTTACCCTGCCGTGCATACAAACAGTGATCTGCACATCTTTTAATCTTAACCTGCCATGCATACAAACAGTGATCTGCACATCTTTAAATCTTACCCTGCCATGCATACAAACAGTGATCTGCACATCTTTAAATCTTACCCTGCCGTGGAAGGCATCTCCACATCCTACTTGCTGCTTGTTGGAATCAAACAGCATCCACAGCTGACTCTCATACTCCGACTCATACAGCAGAGGACTCAACAGAGAGCAATTGGGAGTTACTTCCCCTCCTTTGTCCTACAGAAATTGGGAAAATTTAGATCATATTGCATTATTCACCACATGTTCCATAAAGTGTGAGCAGAATTCAATATAACACTGCCGAGCTTACCAAGTGGAAGTTGTAGGTGATCTCCAGTGCGTAGATGTGTCTCTCCTCCGGCAGTGTGTCTCTTGTTCCTGGTAGTAGCTTAATCTTGTATTCAGATGGTCTACACAACATTACAGTCAAATGATATAATACATTCTGAATAACCAATCATATTCAGTTTAACTGCATGTATGAACAATTACATGTTATCATTATGTGAATCTGTGATGACAATTATGATATGAATTTTAAATGATATATGTACATGTATTTCAAAATATATGACTGGCCATTGAGGCTGTCAGAATCTGTGATGACAATTATGCTATGAATTTTAAATGATTTAAATACCTCAGGGGTTGCACCAGTGTCTTGAGTGATATGTTTGGACTGATCTCCTCCCTCCTCAGATTGGCCCGTATATTATACCTTACAACTCCATCTGACGCATGCTACAAAAATAAATAAAATCTAAAACACCTCCACAACACATTTCTTTTGACATCATATATACCAAAAAACAATACCATTCCCAAAGTGCATGACTTGTATGAAACATCATTTGAGTTTAATTTCCTCTTATTAATAAATAGAAAGTAGAGGTCAATGAAATGTAAAATTGTACAAATTAAATAGATTACCTGCATATTTGTTTATTCTTTAAAATATGGCTTACACAGTGTTAATCTTAAAATAAATGGCCTAGAAAATTCAAAATTTGTTGTATTTAAAGGCTACTTGTATATTCCCCCAACTGAATGAGAGAAGGGGGGGGGGGGGGGGGGACTTGAGACACATACATGTATACACATGTAGACACATAAGTAAATTGTGAATGATTACGAAAATCCATTGAGAGTTTCAATGTAGGACAAGGATATTTCAAGCAAAAGGTTGAAGAAATGAATCAGGGATTAGGTTTGCAGAGTCACTGACCAAAACAGTGAACCATTTCCCTTTTCCCACAATGATTAATTCATGATGAACAACACTTATCCCATCTATTTTGAATGTGAAAGTTTTAAATGGAACAGATTACAGTCCTAATTTGTTGTTTTATCTGGCAACATATACTAGACAGAAAGAGCATACCCGAAAATGATTTAATGTGTAAATTATCTTAAAAGCTATGTGTATTTCCAGAAAAAATAACGAATAACCTTACAAAACTATCAAGAACTTAAAAACAGTTAGGGCTGTTCCAGAAATGATCAAATGGGGGGGGTCGGGCGGCAAACGATATTTTTTTGTGTGGGTGGTCGTATTTTTTCATATTTTAATTGGTCCGTGGTTGGACTGTTAAAAAAATATTTATTATGGGTAGTGGGTAGTTTCTATTGTTTTATTTTGTGCCACGTGGGTGTTGAGTTTTCAGAATATTTTTATTGTCGCTCTTGTCGTGTTGGTTACAAACCGTCGGAGGGAAAATTGAAAACGTGCTTTCGAAATGCTGCTTTCGAAATCGGAAGTAACATAGAACTATTCGAGTTGTCGCTCTTTGCAGCGCATAACTTTCCATTACGGCACTCTTCAAATTAGAGGCGCGTTTAGTAGGGTCCCTTTGGACGTGATGGCGGCGAACTCTGTTCTGTAGATTATTACAGTTTACAGTGCATCGATTTTGGGAATATTTTGAAACCAATAGGTATTCCGTTTTCTAATAAAAATAGGCAAACCTTAGTTGATTTATACGAGGGTACCGATGCGTTATATTTATCAGTCGGTGTGATGGTGATATAGAGGCCTCCGGGCGCGGGCTCCATTAGAAGACGAACGATTCGTGGAAAAACATATCCATACCCATTTCATGATAATAGCATTGTTTGGACTCCCAATCTTTCCAACATTCCCGCCATAGATGCCTTTGATTGTTGATGTGACATCGTTTCTTCAGAACTACTGTGATACAATGTCGCACAGGCATTACCGCGTCATTGACTAGAATGTTTGTCCCGAAAACCTTGCGAGATTTGTACCGTTTTCATTTTTAAAAATATTTTTGTGGTGGGTCTGGTTAGTTTTTTTTTTATTAGATGGGTCATTGTAAAATGAGTTTATTAATTTGATGGGTCATGGGGTAATTTTTTATTTTTTTTTTATGGGTGCTTGGTATATACAAAAGGTGCCTCCCGACCCCCCCATGTATTTATTTCTGGAATAGCCCTTAATATACAATATGAACTAAATGTGTTGAAATGAATAACATTGTACGATAGATCAATCTGTTAACTCTTTTTCACAAGGAAGAAGCCTAATTTACCTACGTAGTAATGGAGTAATCCCCTTACCATCACAGGTTTCTTTGTATCCAGTGAGACTCATAAGCTAGAAAGGAGGCTGATATAGAAGGAAGAAGCCTATGTAGTAATGGAGTAATCCCCTTACCATTACAGGTTTCTTTGTATCCAGTGAGACTCCGTGGAATGTGATACTATAATTCAAGATAACATCTCCTAAATTGGCCCACCATTTGGCGATACACAGTTCTAAAGTTCCATTTTCCTGTCAATTCAAAACAAGTCATTTCCAAAACATGATAGATGATCAGTTTGTTGAGAAAAGGTACCGTGTATTGAATATTATATAACTTCTGATGAAAAACAATAGGAAAATCAAACAATAAGAGTTCCACTACCTCCACTCTAAATGCGTGTTTGGACTCCCCGCTGTCTGACAGAGTTATGAACTTCTCAAATTCTAGTTTGGTGTACTGGTGTTGAGGCAGGTTTTGTACAGCATGTAGCAACATTCGGCAGTTTTTCTCTTTGTCAGTCGACTCAACCTTCAATACTGAGAGTGCAGCACACAAAATTAAACAGTTTTTTTTAATTTACACTTTCTAAAAATTTTACACTGTGATTAATGAAATAACTTTTTGATGTTGTTTTCTACGTAAGTATGAATGATGTACATGTACATTCATACTGTATATAATGCTGTTTAACACACAGAGATTATAGAAAATCATAGCTAGAAAAATCATCGGTCAGTAACAAGTAACACACTGAAAATGAAAATGGGTCTTCCTCTGTCTAATCCAAGTATCATGTATAAAATTTAAGAAAATCTTCTCAAGGAAACCAAGTTATCACTTGCCGTGGAAAGTGCTGACAAAAGTACGAACAGAGTGATTACTACAGGGCACCTGTCATATGTAGGGCCCTAATAAAGATCAGGTAGTTGAGAATGTATGCCCGTGCAGTGTATGACTTTTAAGTTCTGAAACTTACATGCATTAGATGCACCTGTAGGAACCTTAATGAAATGCCGATGGATTTGCCCTGGCTTGAAGGATACTTCAGTAAACCACTTTTCCCATCTAATCTCATCATCTACCCTGAAAAAAATATTGACTCCTTAAAAAAAGTACTACAGGTGTATCAAATATTATTTGATTGAATTATCCCAAGCTTTCTGTCTCCACATGCCTTGAACAGGGCTCGACATTAACGCTTGTCCTGTATCAGTGGAAGAAAAAATTCAGACAAGTGAATATTGATGGGCACTTGTCCCATTAGACAAGTGCTTTTTTATGTAAAGAAGTCTCCAAATAATAAAAAGAACGATTGGTGAAAAGTTTATCGGTAGTTCAAGGTCGGAAGCAATGCATGAAAAATGAACTTCGATCCCAATATCAATCGCTTTGTAAACTAGCTGAGTCACACTCGATCGGGATCGATGTTCATTTAATGCGTACTACTTTCAATTTTGTCCGGTTTTGATGTTTTAAATTATTCAATCATATAATAAAACTAGTTCTAATTGTAACGGGGACCGTTACAGATGTTCCCCAAACCTCCCCCAATTAAAAAGTGATGTCCTTGTGAATCTATAGGAAAAAAATCATTTTATTTTAGCCTTTAATTACATGTAGTACGTTCAATATGGTCATTTCAGTACCAAGAAATGAAAGAAAGCGTTGCACGTGCATACACGCGCACGCGTGTATGATTCCGAATTTTTGTTGATGTCGTTCAACAGGCATGTGTATCATATACCCACAGTATGAATTTCATAACCTTTCCACCAAATATAAGGAAGTTATAGCGATTTTAAAATCGTCCAATCAGAATTCAGCACACGTGCATGCACGTGCTGAGCAGTAATTCTAACCACAGCAATTTGTAAGGAGTACCAAGATACATCTAAACCTCTAATATGAATAGAATTTGATGAAAAACAAAAACGTTATCGTCCTTTAAAAATTGAACATTTAAAAAACGTTGCACACGCATGCGCGTGTGCGTTGGCATTTTTTGTTACACCAACATATAGATACACATATTGTCTACATATGCTGTGAATATCATCTCATTCGCTTCATAAATAAGATAGTTACAAACGTTTTAGCATTATCCAATCAAAATGAAGCGCACGTGCATGCGCGTGCAAATTGGTAATTTTGACCATGTAAATCAGTTAAGGGTCTCAATATCTACCTATGATATGAATTTCAAGCCATTTCAATGAACAACAAAAAAGTTAGACTGATTCCAAAGTTAGCGTACAAATTTTGTAATGCGCGTGCACGCGCATGCGTGCGCATGCTGGCAAAATAACTATTATTTTTCATATGTACAAATGATATACTATCATCCTATTTAGGTTTTATATCGCTTCCTTCAATATTCTGATTTTCCATTTTTTGTACCAAAATTGCAATGCACGTGCGCGCGCGTGCATGCACGTACAAACAAAATGACTATCACTATGCACATCTACAAACGCTATACTATCATCCTGGAAAGTTTCATATCGATCCCTTTTGTAGTTTCTGAGAACACTACCGGACAAAAAAGTACCGGAGAAAAAGAATAATAATAATAACTAGACACGATCTCGTTGCGAGCAACGAGTAGGTCTTCCGTCCGATTTGTTGATGCACTCGGAGTTAAAAAAAAAAAAAGAAGACAAATGAGTCCCAATTTAGTTTCCGACTTTAAGACACTTTAGATATAATCAATTTTTCATATCATAAGCTTCTGAAGCAAAGTTGCGGTGAAATTCGTTTGAAATTCGACTCTCCAGGCGAGCCATAAGGCCCGCGGGCCTATTTCTTGATGTCATTTGTTAGCCCTCTATAGACTCAACAACTTTAGTTCTATATGTCTTTACAAAATATTTACCTGTAAAAAGTTATTGAGATCGACCGATATCGACAAAAAATCGACTCTACAGGCGAGCCATTAGGACCATAGGCCTATTTCTTGATATCAATCGATAGATCTCGATAAACTGAACAACTTTTGTTCAATATGTCCTTACAAAATATTTACCAGTTACAAGTTTTTGAAATCGAGCCACGATGCCCACAGACCCATTTTTTGATATTGATCGATAGGTTATGACACATTGAACAACTTTTGTTCAATAATGCTTTTCAAAAAATATGTCGTTTTAAAGATATGAGGCGTCAAATATTGACGATTTTGGCCCTTAAAATCTCTAATTACGTAACATATGACCTACTTTTTGATTTGATAAGATCAAGCTCGTTGAGATGAACATTTCCGCTTCTACAACTTATTATAAAATATTAATAGTTTCTGAGATATTCTCAAAAACATTTGGACCCTTCTGAACCCCTAATTTAAAGGGCCAGCCCGTTTTGCTTGATATCGTAAGAAAGGCCTTGTCATTTTAAACATTTTTTGCTCAACAAGTATTTAGAAATTCTTTACCGTTCTCGAGTTATCTCTACAAGAAATATTTAGGGGCCAAACTGTAGCTCCCTAACGGGGCCACATAGGGAAAAAACGAAATGTACATATTGTTTAGATTATCATTCTGAACAACTTTTGTTCAATAATGCTTTTCAAAATATTTGTCGTTTTCAAGATATGAGGCGTCAATTATTTATGATTTTGGCCCTTAAAATCCCTTATTACGTAACATATAACCTACTTTTTGATTTGATAAGAACAAGCTCGTTTAGATGAACATTTCCGCTTCAATGACTTATTACAAAATATTAATAGTTTCTGAGATATTCTCATAAACCTTTGGACCCTTCTGGGCCCCTAATTTAAAGGGTCAGCCCCTTTTGCTTGATATCGTAAGAAAGGTCATGACATTTCAAACATTTTTTGTTCAACAAGTATTTAGAAATTCTTTACCGTTCTCGAGTTATTTCTAGAAGTAATTTTAGGGGCCAAACTGTAGCTCCCTAACGGGGCCACATAGGGTAAAAACGAAATATGCATATTGTTCAGATCATCATTCTGAACAACTTTTGTTCTTTATTGCTTTTCAAAATATTTGTCGTTTTCGAGATACAAGGGGTAAAAAATTTATGGTTTTGGCCCTTAAAATCCCTTATTACGTAACATATGACCTAAATTTTTATATGAATAGATTTGGATTGTTGAGATGAACATTTTTTGTTCTTTGACTTATACCAAAATATTAACGATTTTTGAGATATTTGATCTAGACTTTGAGCCCTTCTAGATCCCTAATTGAAGGGGCTAGCCCCTAAATCTTGATATTTTCGAAAAGATCTCGTAAATGTGCACAACTTTTGTTCTACATGTCTTAACAAAATATTTGCAAGAAAAAAGATATTGGAGATCAAAGGTCAAAAATCGCCGAAATCGGCGAAAAATGTTGGCATCCATTTTTTCAGGTCCAGGCGAGCTGTTAGGCAAATCGCCTCTGGTAAAATCGAATCCCCCACAAATCTTCTAAAATGTTTACTCTATCTTGTGTAGAAATTTCAAGACTCTAGCTTCAAAACTAACAGAGGAGATGTGTGGACAACAAGGCCCTTCAAAAAGTCACTAAAAGAGAGATAACTCCTGACCGGAAGTGACGTCAAGCACGAAATTTTGCAAGCAAAGTCTCGTCACCAAAAGACATCTTTCCTGAAAATTTCGTGAAAATCGATCGAGAAATGGCTGAGAAAAACGCGTGTACTACCAAGGAAAATAATAATAATAATAATAATGAAGAAGAAGAACGCGAACAATAATAGTAAGGTCTTCCGCAGGAGACGGAAGACCTTAATAATAATAAGAAACAGAGTAAAACCAATATGTTCCCAAACTTCGTTTGGGGAACATAATAACTAGACACTCATTACTAGTAATGAGTAGGTCTTCCGTTAGACCACTTCCAGTAAAGAGCTTTCTATTCCTACGAAAACCATTTAAATGTATCAGAAAATGTGCCTTAACAATGAATGAGAAATGTATTATCGAATTTTTTACTCCTTTCTCGTAACTTCCGGTGACGACCGGAAGTACTATTCAGATGCGTTTTCCTATAAATGACAGCAGCTCTTTACTGTCTATATTCCCTGAAAATTTCACGTCTCTATCTGAAAGAGCTCTCAACAAAAAGAAGTAGACTAAAGAAAGAAAAAGTAGTAAGTTACTACCGACCGGAAGTCAATTTTGAAATATTAAATTATCAAAACTTTAGAAGTTGATACTTTTATTAAGACATGTGAAAATCATATGAAAGACTTCAAATATAAGCGAGATTAATGGGGACAAAGAGAGGAAAAGTAAAAAGATATTTTATCAAGAAACCGGAAGTAGTCGTTTTGACTACCGACAGAGTCAATATTCTTTTGACACTTTGAAAGAGAGTTAATAAACTAGTAAAAGTTTCAATTTAAAGGAAAAAGTTTGAAATTTGCGATTCTTTCCATCACTTCCGGTGACGACAGGAAGTGACGGTCGACATGTTCAACCCCCTGCTGCACGCTTACAAACGGAGATTGATCATCCCTGAATATTTGATGAACCTATATTTTACCCTTTCCAAGAAAAATGCTGGGCAAAATTCCTTTTGAGAAACAGAAAATCGGCCATATTTTCCGACCGGAAGTGAATGTTGTAAAAACAAAAATAATTATAGCAAGGTCATTTCATAAGACTTTATTGCTGAAAATTTCAGCCATCTCTGAGAAATCACTCGAAGAAATCGGAAAATCGACATTTTTTCAAATACTTCCGGTATAGACCGGAAGTGACGGACGAAAAAATTGAATGTATGTGTACAATGGACTAATGTTAGTTGATCAACTCTACAAGTTTCAAGCGTCTATCTATATTCATTATTGAGAAACTGAAAAAACAAGGTTTGAATATGTCCACCCTATATCTCACGACCGGAAGTGAATTTTTTCAAAAATATTTAAATTTACTCTAGACATTTATAGTGTCTATAACATATGTAAAATT
>NC_079172.1:19919907-19952407 GCF_947568905.1 Ostrea edulis | reverse complement strand
CGATTTTTGAGATATTTGATCTAGACTTTGAGCCCTTCTAGATCCCTAATTTAAGGGGCTAGCCCCTAAATCTGGATATTTTCGAAAAGATCTCGTAAATGTACACAACTTTTGTTCTACATGTCTTAACAAAATATTTGCAAGAAAAAAGATATTGGAGATCAAAGGTCAAAAATCGCCGAAATCGGCGAAAAATTTTAGCATCCATTTTTTCAGGTCCAGGCGAGCGTTTAGGCAAATCGCCTCTGGTAAAATCGAATCCCCCACAAATCTTCTAAAATGTTTACTCTATCTTGTGTAGAAATTTCAAGACTCTAGCTTCAAAACTAACGGAGGAGATGCGTGGACAACAAGGCCCTTCAAAAAGTCACTAAAAGAGAGATAACTCGTGACCGGAAGTGCCATCAAGCACGAAATTTTGCAAGCAAAGTCTCGTTACCAAAAGACATCTTTCCTGAAAATTTCGTGAAAATCGATCAAGAAATGGCTGAGAAAAACGCATGTACTACCAAGGAAAATAATAATAATAATAATAATAATAATGAAGAAGAAGAACGCGAACAATAATAGTAAGGTCTTCCGCAGGAGACGGAAGACCTTAATGAAGAAGAAGAACGCGAACAATAATAGTAAGGTCTTCCGCAGGAGACGGAAGACCTTAATAATAATAATGAAGAAGAAGAACGCGAACAATAATAGTAAGGTCTTCCGCAGGAGACGGAAGACCTTAATAATAAGAAACAGAGTAAAAACAATATGTTCCCAAACTTTGTTTGGGGAACATAATAATTATTCACATTTTTAAACAGAAGAACAATATTCACTTTACTCTCAGGGGTTTGTTAATATCATACATCTCAGATTGCTAAAGCATCATATTGACCTTTAGAAAACTGTTAATAATTGTATAGTAACACGAGTTATTTTACTGAATGAGCTTTACAACAGAAATGAACAGCTACTTCCTAAACAGAACTTACCTGCTTGGCACTACCACAGTTATGGGAAATCGGAAAACTGGGCCTTTCTCCACACACTTCACATCAAATCCTTTTAGCTTAAATAAAATATACATATACCTTAGTACTCCATCCAGATTTATCTATGGTAGTACATGTTATCATACTAAGTTTCCAATATCTCAATTTTTAGTATCCAATGCTTATCCTGTTAAAATCAATCATTTTTGTGAGGTCTAGTCTTTTTATTAATTTTGAGGTATGAACATACATATATACACAAATTCATTACCTCAACCAAACATGTGAAAATATATTAAAATAAAAGAATTCATCATTCTCTAAACAGCAATATCAAAACTGTAAATACCTCTGTGAAATAAACACCTTCACTGAGCCCCTGATGATCCACCATGACACTGAACAGTCTCTCGACATTCATCAGTTCCAAATGGGAGGGGTGCTGCACCCAAGGCACATCACAGGTCAAACTAAACTGAATGCAAAAATTTATCTTCTCTTCCGGTTCAACATGCTCTTCAAAGAAATTTGGTGCAATTGCTAATTTCGTTTCATAAGGTTTACGGAAGTGATGGGGTTCTCTAAGGTAGATTCCTCGCTTTCCGTCCGCACAGGTAACTTTGAATTCCACTTTTACCTCTTGTTCTTTGGCAAAGTTAGTGAGGAAATCGTAGGCCTTTTCCACCTACAAGTACATGTATACTATCAAATGATATCGTCAAACATTGCACATGTACATGTATAAGTGAAATTTTTAGCAATACACAAATTTATCAATTATAAAACAATGAAATTGAGAATGAATTTAAGTCAGAATACCCAGTGAAACGGATAGCACAGGTGTCAGCAGTTTTCAATGTATAAGGCTAATTTGAAATATCATGAATAGCATTATAATTCATTCATTTCCATTTCCCCTCTAGCAAACCACTAAGAAAATCACACTCAATTTTTTTTATCACTTTCTTTTTCTTTTTACAGCAAAGACTCAAATTTGAGTGCTCACTCCAACATTTCCTTAGCTTCATTAAAATCTCCATTAAACAAGGCTCTAATATCATCTTGTGTTCATTCAAATCTCCTTCAAACATAGCTCCAACATTTACATGTATTTTAATATGCCAACACAGATCTGCCATATTTGTATCTATTATATTTATATCTGATCTCATCTTTAAATCTTTCTGACTATCAATATATATATGTAACAATTATTTACCTGTACAAGACCATGTCCTAGTGCTAACACTTCTATATTAGGTACAGGGGCCGCTGTATTAATCAGAGCTCTCTTAACACTGAAAGGTGTGTATTCCACATCATTAGCTTTCAGTCCAGAGAGGACAAGTGCTGAAAAAGAAAAGGCATGTTAGTATCTAGTAGTACAGTATATGTACATGCATATAAAGAGAAAGTGAAAATAAATATAGCATTACATTAAGCACAGTAGTAGATACTCAGACACATGTTAATACAGAAATCTGTGAAGTACATAGTTTGTAAAGGTTTTATTCTTGTTTAAAATACACACCTTGTGAAATATCCCATTACATCCATACTTATTCTTGATTCTGACCTAAACTGGATCTTCATATTCTTGTTGAAATTCAATATGACATAATAAAATTGACCCCCTCCCCCCCTCCCCTATTTATTTCCATGTAATTAATATATTTCATGTATTAATTGAAAACATAATTTAAAAACCCTATGATATCGATATTTTTTTCTTTGGTTTTTGTGTGTGTATCAATTGACCATAGGCTCAATGCCTGACAAAACACTACATTTATACAGTTTTCATCAAGACCCAACCCCCTACTCCTAAAAACTACAAAACTAAATGTGATGAGTGTTGACCATAATTGATTGTCAAGTACCTGTACAATTACAAATAACATTCTACATACCAACATGTACCTTTTCTCTTGTTTGTGTACATGAAATCTTCAAATGTCATTTTTAAAAATATATGATAAACAGGTCATTTGTTTCAAAGAAAAACAAGATGTGTTTGTGAAACACTGACACCAACGGATCACAAGAAACTGGAACCAGGTCAATGTTAAGGTTATCAGGTCAAAGATTTTGGTGTCAATAGAAAGGTCTTGCCACAAGAAATACAAATACCAAATATGAAAGATGTACCTCTTATGGTGTAAAAGATAAGACCAAGGTCAAAGTTTTTGGTTAAAGTTTTTTGCTACAGACCAAAAACTATAATTTTAACTATATGCCCCCAAATCTTAGATTCCGGGGGCATAAAAAAAAACAAGATGTGTTTGTGAAACACAAATGACCCCAATAATGGTCAATTCCAAAGATGGCCAAGGCCACAAGGACAAAAATATCTTGGTACCAGTAGAAAGATCTTGTCATAAGAATTGCTCATGTGCAATATGAAAGCTCTAATATTTACCATTTAGAAGTTATGACCAATGTCAATTTTTTAAAAGTAGGTCAAATGTCAAGGTCAAAAGGTTTAGTACCCATGGAAAGGTCTTGTCACAAGGAATACTCATGTGAAATATCAAAGCTCTAGCACTTACTGTTCAAAAGTTATTAGCAAGGTTAAAGTTTTCAAAAAGTAGGTCAAACTCCAAGGTCACAGGGTCAAAAATGTTGGTACCCACGGAAAGGTCTTATCACAAGGAATACTCATGTGAAATATCAAAGCTCTAGCACTTACTGTTCAAAAGTTATTAGCAAGTTTAAAGTTTCAGACAGCATGACAGAATTACAGAATGACAGACTGGACAAAAACAATATGCCCCCAGATCTTCAATCTTGGGAGCATAAAAATCCATGTAATTGATGTCAGATGACTGAAACTTTCAGGAGCTTTAATCCCTCTTCCCAAACTACATGTACTTGAATTTAGATTTTTTTTCTGACATCCATCTTTTGATTTCACCATTTAAGAATATGATAATCTAGAACATGATAACACAATCAGACACTAACCTATACAGCCACAAGCATTCGGAGAACTCATACTGGTTCCATTCATCAGCTGATTGCCTCTCAGGGTCCAGTTAGGGACCGAAGCAATGGCTCCACCAGGAGCACTAATGGTCACTCCAAGATCTCCGTCAAATCTATGAATTTAGAATACATACTGTACCACCCTGTTACATGTATTTACTCATCTTCAATCCGTCAAATCTATAAAGCGGAATACATATTGTACCACAATGTTATTCATTGATCTTCAATGTTTAGCACTTATAGTCACTTGAAGATCTCTGTTAAATCTATAAAGTGAAATACAAATTGTACCACCCAGTTATTCACTGATCTTCAATGTATTTGTTTATTTTTTTAAATTCGTTTTGTTTATCACTTCGTTATTCGTTCACATCTTCTCAATGCAACTGAATTTATGTATACTCTGTGTATTCTGCCTCGGACACATTCATGAGTACAGCTAATCTGAATTCTTTAAAAATCCTAAAGCTAGCATTCCATCCATCTGATTTGCTTTTTGTGGCATGTTTTAAAACAGGATTTGAAACACACACTCAAAGTTTTGAATTCTAACAATAATAATTTCTAAAATACTTCACACAACATGTGCAGTGTACTTACGTGGGTCCCCTGGAAGACCAGGTGTACTGGTTACTGGGAAGTTTCTTCATTAGAGAGTACTGGGCAGCCATCATAGCTGGGGATACCATGGCTCCTACTCCTGTACAAACAGAACATCAACTCAGTAATTTCTCTTATCAAACGCATTCAAAATACTGCTTAACTTCGGATATCTATCAAAACATCAACTCAGTGATTTCTCTTATTAAACACATTCAAAATACTGCTTAACTTCAAGTATGAAATAAAAATATTATGTTTTTATAAGTGCCTACAATTTTTTTTTACAGCTTTATGTGTATATCATCCAAATATTACACGATGATTCTTTAACAAGCATTATTTTTTTTTTTTTTATACTTTTAGCAAACTTTATCACTCTTTCATATTTTTTTCAAAATTAAAATATTTCAGCTTCACAAAATTTATGAATAGGTTCTCAGATCTGTTCACATCTTTTCAAAGACACTGCATGGACAGAGTCATTAAACGTTTAATTCTTAAAAATTGAATGCAGTATCACAATGTAGAGAAAAACTCACTGGAAAAAGTTTTAATTATAAAAATTTCACATAGATCCCAGAAACCTTAAAAAATAGTGTGGAAAGACTATTTAGCATTTATTTTTTCCAAAGATTCCTTCAACATGGATTGAACTATTGTCAGGGGTGTGACTGAATTCCTCAGAAATCAGAGAAAAACTAGTCAAAAAGGAGGAAAACACCTCACCTTACCTGGAAAAATATCATTTTCTGCCACTTTAGATCAAATCCAGAGTGTTTCATTTTTTCGAAAATTGAGCAAATCAGAGGATTTCCTCTGAAAAGAGGAAAAATCACACCCCTGTATTGTGCAGTTAAAGACCAAGTTTTTTCTTATATCACACATGTCCATTCAGATTTCAGTTACAAGGCCTACACTACCTATCAGTGCACTAGTAGTTCCGCCGGGACATCCGGTAGTAGAGAGAGCGGGGCCATTGTTTCCTGCACTGCTGACAAAGATCACCCCGTGCTTATTGACAGCTTCTGACAGCACATCTACCACACGCCTGTAACAGTAGGAAATACGATCAACTATCTACAAATCTTAGTATACATGTACTGTACATCTACCACACGCCTGTAACAGTAAGAAATACGATCAACTACAGTATCTACAAATATTCAATATACATGTACATCTACCACACGCCTGTAACAGTAGGAAATATGAACAACAATCTACAAATATTCAATATACATGTACATATATTTGTATCACTATGATTAGTGCCTGTTGATAACATGAACCTACCAATGGTAGATATGTACATTCAGCCTACAAAAACTATATCAAATGATACATGCAAGTATAAAAATTCAGTGTCATCGTAATTTGGCAATGAACAAAAGAGTTCCTTCCCTGCCTAGACATTTGGTCTTATACCGTGTCTGTACCTGCTAGCTGCAATTCCTGCACACTGTATATTGCAATTCTTAACAGCCTGAATATCTATACAATTGTAAATATCGATATGTTCAACATCACAAAGCCTGGAATTTTTCTTCTTTAGATAATTGAAAAACCTTTACATCCCTTTCTAAGACAGCTTTGTCTATAACAACTCAATACATAAAACTCTATCAAAAATACCAAACAAGATTTTTTTTCCTACTGAAATATTCCATAAATTTCTAGAGTCCTTAATGTTATCTGAATTGCTGAATGACATAAACTACAGTACTTACCCCGAATCTGGCCAGCTTGTTGACTCTCCGTAACTGTAATTGACTAGATCACATTTGTGTTCTATCACCTTAATCATCTGTAAAACAGTATTATATACTTCAACATGTACATATTGTCTATATCACAAAATACAGGTACCTATACGATTATTCATCGTGTTAATGACACTGATAGAAATTACAAATAAATCAAGTATTGTAAACAGAAATATTGATGAGGTGGTAATGTTCATGAATGGCATAAAATTGCCAACATTTCCACTTGTCAAATTTTTCAACATTTCTAAACAACCATTCCGAACTTTAACAGCAGATATGATATACAAATGAATTTATTATACTTTCATGTAAAATACTCGAATCCGATTGGTCGAGAAACATTTGAAAGAACATATTGTTACCTCTGAGAACAGAAAGCACGTGCTCCAGGGTGATAGTATCTAGCAACGGGTAACAGTACTTGACAACGGGTGATATTATAAAATATTATCACATGCGTCAAATTTAAGCGCGTACGGTTCGCTGTAGATTGTTAGACGATGTCTTTATAGCGTTTGTAATAAATGTGAATAACCGTATCGATATATGAGATGTCGCATGACAGTGATTGATCAAGTGTAAACAGACGTAAGTTTTTCTGCTTTGCTGTTTAAATAACTAACATTCAGTACAATAAAACAAATATTGCATGTGGGTGAAAATTTTCAATGTTTCCCTCAACTACATACAATATTTATATAATATTGCACACATATAAATATTGCACACTCCATTAAATGAAGGAAATGAAATGAATTTTGATCAATATAAAATATGAATTTCTCTTCATTTCATTTTCTTCAATGCAGAATACATTGTGCACATTTTTTAATTGTCAAAACTACCAATGGATGACTGTATACCGAGTCATAACCTCCACATGTTACATGACAGTTGAAGGATTCAAAGCCTTGAAAGCTTGAGCAGTCACCATTACAATTTGATTTAAATAAGCTGCTCAAGCAAAGCTTCATTGGTGTTCTCTTTTAATTCATCAATATTAAACCAGACATGTAATATTCAAAAGCTGATGACTCACTTTATACTGAAATTTTGAGACACAAAGAAGTTGTCAAAATTTCCACTTGCCAACTTTCTCAGCAATGTAAAAAGCCCACACTATCAGCCTGTCAATATTTCCATGTTTACAGAAAGCAGCCCCAGTTCTGATGTACTCACAGCCCTGACTAGTGAGGTCCCTGTCTCCATTGAGCCCAGTCGTGTGTCTCCTATTTTAATGGAGATAATCTGAGCCCCTGGTGATACTCCATTTCTCTCTGGTTGGTCCGGGAAATATCCAGCTGTAATTCCCGCTACATGGGAAGCATGGGCTCCTAAACAATGAAGTCTACATTGAAACCGGTGCTTTGTTTTTCTACATGTACATGACATAAATGCATCCAAGAACATGTTTAAGCAGTGTATGTACACATGTATAGCTAATTGTATATTGTCATTTGAAAAACTTGGTTAAATATCTGCAGAAGTAAAAAACTATATTTCACTTGATCTACATGTACGTAAGCAAATATAAAATAATTCAATTTTATATGTACAGTACACGACACGAGTTTTATGCGTGTTCCACGCAACGCGGTGGAACAAATTTGCCCCAAACACGGTGGACCTTTAAAATTGTCGGCACCTTTGAAGTCCTATTTTTCCGCGCGAGCTAGACATTGAAGTCCACGGAGGATCTCCGTGGATGCCACCGCGCATCTCCGTGGATGTCACCTGTACCTCCGTCGATGCCACCGTGTACCTCCGTGTGATAAAACAAAGAAATAATTTCAGAAATGATTCACCCCATAAACCTTTTCACTTAGCCAGCATGCATGCCCCCGCCCCATTACTTATTTAGAAATTAGCTATCAATCATTCAATTCTTGTAATTGTTGTTTAATGATACGTTCCCTGCAGACGTTCACACCTTTTTATGAAACGCCCAAATTCTCGACATCCTGTATATAATAACACCTGTGTTATTCCTACCACTCGTCGGTACATTGTTTCACGGCACGTGCAGCACAATTTCACCAAATAAAAGAAGGGTCATGAACAACGACAATCACATGCCAGTAATTTCAATTTGATAAATAGCAGTTCAAAGAAATGTGTACCATAAGCAATGGTTTATTTTTACGTAAAGTTTTCATTGTGATTAGGAATATGTGATTAAGGTCAGCTATATACATGTACATGTTTACATTGGAGATGAATTTCATTATGTACTCCACTGTGATGCAATGTGAGCAAAGAATCAAATTTTTATCACCTAAACAAATAAATATTAAGAATATCTTCACTTTTAAACAAACCTTTAGAAAACTCCGTACTTTCATTAAGAAAATAATAAAATAAAATGTGCTCCCCTACCTAGAATGCCCATACTTCACATTAATAATAACACGTTTTTTTAAGTTAGTTTTTTTTCTAACTTGATAAATACTTTATTACACGCATGTATTATTTACTAAATGTATATATAACATCTTTTTGTCTTTATATTTTTGTATACCATTGCATAATGGTGATGAGATCCAATAAATTGAATTGAGTACATGTAGTCTTGAAATACCACAAAGTATAGAGTTGACAACGATTGAAATAAAAATGCAGACGTTTTCTCGTCTATTCAGTGACTCACAAACTTGCGCGTCTTCTAAATGAAAGTTGTAAAACAAACGTACTAGGTTTTGGTCAATTATAACATAATACGGGGGTAAAATTCATCTCATCTCCGCTAGCAATGGGTTTTCAGTCAACTTTGCCTTCGTAGACAAATAATCTCGGCTAGCGAAGATGGAAAAAAAGAAGCCTAGATAGTCCGCTTGCATTAACATGTATTATGAAGGTGAAATCGAAGAATTATCCAGTAAATCCAATGATGTTGCAGTACATATAGCATGTATTTATTTTATTTTATTTTTGACTGAGAAGGAGATAGACAGCTAAGCACGTAACATTGTTTTAGAAGGGGGGGGGGGGAGGGGGGGGGGGGGGGGGGGGGGGGGGGGGGGGGGGCTCATTCATTAGTCCTAACCCGGACCAGCCCAAAAATTTAACATGTAAAGAAAACAAAATGGGAAATAAAAAACAATATCAGACTGAAAGGGGGTGGATAATTAATCAGAAAGAAATTGTACTTTCAAGATTTATATTGAGCGTATTAAACTTCCCGTATCTGCATACATTCATGAATATTATAATCAATGATTGATAATCTTGCTTTCATTATCTAATGCATCTAAAGATTAAATTAAACTAGTTCATGAAAAAAAAGACTAATATCAATATAAACAGAAATGACTTAACGATTATTTGCTTTTATTCATATACGCTATCGATTATTAAAATTTCATTATCTAATGCATCTAAAGATTAAATTAAAGATTTTAATAATCGATAGCGTATATGAATAAAAGCAAATAATCGTTAAGTCATTTCTGTTTATATTGATATTAGTCTTTTTTTCATGAACTAGTTGCATTTGACACCGAGGATTTACATCCTTAAATATTGATTACAGGCACGTAGAATCGGAGAGGGTGTAATTTGAAAACTTGAAAGTTAAGGATGTAGCCTTGTAGCTTGTAGCGACCTACCCACTGCACGATTTAAGAAATTGAAGTCGGAAGGGGGAATTGAGACAGTTTCATATTACTACCCCCCCCCCCCCCCACACACACACACACACACACACACGCTCCCAATTTAAGGTTATTTACGCACCATTTTTGTTGTTATTTTATTGCTTGTCAAGAAATTTACACAACTTAACCGGCAACATACCCCTTCTGATACATTGAAAAATATAAGTAATGTTAGCGCGGGGCTCTATAAAGTTCAATCTGCAGTTTGGTCATACTTCGCCATTCAATAACTTATTCAAAATTTTAAAAAAAAAAAAGTTTGTCGGGTTAGCGGTACTATGATGTATGACTATAACAATGACCTGTGTATAACTTGTACATTCCATGCAAATTCGAAGGGGTTTTCGCCTCAGTAGAACAATGGGGGTCAGCTAATCCGTGTATTTGAAATCAACAGAAGTGTTTGGCTTCTTGCGGAAAGAGTGAAATATATTGGGTCGGCGCAAAATACCCGTGATCTTAGACTAGATCTGATATCGCGCCGACCGAATATATTTCACACTTTTCTTACGAAGTCAAAATCCAAACTAGCTAACCGTAATTTAGTTATACTGTGACAAAGATCCTAGGAATTTGCATGATATATACTTATTATACAAAAATCATTGCATTATCCAGACACTCCCGATGAACATTTTTTGTTATGAAAATCTCTACCAAAGTACATCGAATATAAGTCTCGGTCAAATGTAATTAACTCGGGATTTTAAAAATAAATCATTCGATGGTTTGTATTTTTGCTTCTATTAATTACGTAATAAATTAATTCCAATTTGTTAATAATCGACAATGCTCTAATTTCTATATTGGATCAAGTTATATTTGTCAAGATGCATATTAGCACAATATGATGGAAGTAATTATGTTAAACAGCGCATTTGTCAGAGAGAGAGAGAGAGAGAGAGAGAGAGAGCACATCGGTAATTATTAAACATCCCTATCACATGTTGTACATGTATGTTTTTCATTTACTGAATATACTAATTCGCATTCAAAACAGGAATTGCCTGCAAGTACGCATTATTTAAACATAGAATTTAAGAATATTTTAATGAAGAAAGAAGACTATTAAAGAAAAAAAAATTCAAAACCAGGTTTTCTTAAAAACATAATATATAGTGTTTGGTATCGTTGGAATTGGCTCAAAATGCTGAAAAACAATATAAGTATCAGGAGGGAAAATATTGACATTTTTTTCTTTTATTAAAATTCCATCCTTATCTTGATTATTTGGCCTGCGGCACATTTTCCCATCTCCCGCAAGGCGCCCGTGGCCAGAACAAAGCTCTTAGCAGCTGTGTGTATTCGCAAATAACATACACCGTGGAACACGGAGGACACGGTGTATCTCCGTGGATTTTCCACCGTGGTCATTCCACGGTGGGGTGTATAAAACTCGTGTCGTGTACTGTACATCATAAAACCGAGATCTAAGATTGAATACCTGCATTGGTGACTATCTCCAGAGTATTCCCATCATTGTATATATTAACTGTATAGTTCATCATGTCCATGCGACTGAAAGTGCCAAACTCTCGTTCTTCATGGAAGCTTGCCAGCACTTTACACTCACACAGGTCCCCCCTCTCTGTGGTGTCCACACACGCTCTGTGTTCAACAATTTACAAACATTGTTTATGAAAAAATTCACATTTGATTATTCAAACTGACTAACAATGATAAAAGTGAAATGCGTGAAACATTTTACTTTTTGTCTGTTTCACACAGATCACACACTATAAAGTTCAATACCCTGAGGTGAGAAAACGTAACAAATTTCTGAGACTACTGGTTAATACTTTGGAAATAACATTTACTAACAAAAAGCTCTGTGGATATGAGAAGACTCTTAGTATTGACAGTCATTCCATATGATAGAGCTGAACTTATAATATCTCAGACACTATTACCTTAACTTTTCACAACCCAGGTATCAACTTTGAACCAGAATCAACATTTCAATATTACTGAAAATGATAACTGGAGTCCTCAAATTATCTGAAACAATTTCTGATTGGACTGAAGTACAGAACACACAAATCTGATTGGACTGAAGTACAGAACACACAAATCTGATTGGACTGAAGTACAGAACACACAAATGTTCAGCTTACCTCCAAGTGGATCCATCGTGGAAAACAACACAATCATACACAGGTCCACAATCACTGTACTTCTTCTCTATACTGCTCAGGATGTCCACACAGTTCTGAAGATTCTCTTTCTCCAGCTTCTCATCCTGCAAAATATATATCAAATCAGCCATTTGTAGCAAAATAGACCCTCATCTTATCCAACAATATTTTAAAACGCCATAATGAAAAAAACATGCAGTCATTTCTTTCTTTCTTTTTTGTTCATACTTGTAAATAAAGACGTCATGATTACCAATCATCTGTTAATTGTTATCTTTGATTGACTGTTATATTTCAATGACAATCAATATTGCTTTAATGTTTCGAGGGATAGTTATCTGTGGTTCATACTTTAACACTAAATTACTAGAAGGCCCTATTTCCTTGGAATGGATACACCTTACATTCACAAACATATCAGCAGCAGTAAATCACAACAATGTTTACATGTAGCTTGTTCATAAGGAACTCGGTTCTAAAAAACAAGAGGCCCATGGGCCACATCGCTCACCTGAGTCACCTTGGTCCATATCAGAAGACTTTCCATATATATTTGCATGTAAAACCGTAGTCCCTATTATGGCCCCAACCTACCCCTGGAGACCATGGTTTTTGCAAACTTGAATCTACACTATGTCAGAAAGCTTTCATGTAAATGTGAACTTCTTTGGCCCAATGGTTCTTGAGAAGAAGATTTTTAAAGATTTTTCCTATATATTTGTATGTAAAACTTTGATCCCCCCTATTGTGGCCCCATCCTACCCCCAGGGGCCATGATTTGAACAAACTTGAATCTGCACTATGTCAGAAAGCTTTCATGTAAATATCAGCTTTTCTGGCTCAGTGGTTCTTGAGAAGAAGATTTTTAAAGATTTTCCCTATGTATTTGTATGTAAAACTTTGATCCCCTATTGTGGCTCCATCCGACCCCCGGGGGGGCCAGGATTTTAACAAACTTGAATCTGCATTGTCAGAAAGCCTTCATGTAAATATCAGCTTTTCTGGCTCAGTGTTTCTTGAGAAGAAAGATTTTTAAAGATTTTCTCTATATATTTGTATGTAAAACTTTGATCCCCTATTGTGGCCCCATCCGACCCCCGGGGGCCATCGTTTTAACAAACTTGAATCTGCACTATATCAGGAAGCTTTCATGTAAATATCAGCTTTTCTGGCTCAGTGGTTCTTGAGAAGAAGATTTTTAAAGATTTTCCCTATATATTTGTATGTAAAACTTTGATCCCCTATTGTGGCCCCATCCGACCCCCGAGGGGCCAGGATTTTAACAATTTAGAATCTGCACTATATCAGGAAGCTTTCATATAAATATAAGCTTTTCTGGCTCAGTGGTTCTTGAGAAGAAGATTTTTAAAGATTTTTTCCTATATATTTGTATGTAAAACTTTGATCCCCTATTGTGGCCCCATCCGACCCCCGGGGGCCAGGATTTTAACAATTAAGAATCTGCACTATATCAGGAAGCTTTCATATAAGTATCAGCTTTTCTGGTTCAGTGGTTCTTGAGAAGAAGATTTTTAAAGATTTTTCCTATATATTTGTATGTAAAACTTTGATCCCCTATTGTGGCCCCATCCGACCCCCGGGGGCCAGGATTTTAACAATTTAGAATCTGCACTACCTAATAAAGCTTATCTATAAATTTCATCTTTTCTGGCCTAGTGGTTCTTGAGAAGAAGATTTTTTAATGACCCTACTCTATTTTTACCTTTTCTTGATTATCTCCCCTTGGAAGGTGGCCTGGCCCTTTATTTTAACAATTTAGAATTCCCTTTACCTAAGGATGCTTTGAGCCAACTTTGGTTGAAATTGGCCCAGTGGTTTTTGAGAAGAAGTCAAAAATGTTAAAAGTTTACAGACGGACAGACGCCGGAATACGGGTGATCAGAAAAGCTCACTTGAGCTAAAAAATTCAGTTCTAAGAAATTCTTTCAGATTTTCTGGTTGCAAGTGCATGTATCTTCATAAATCTCTGAAAGAAAAACCAATGGCTTCCAAAGGAACTACACAATATATGATCTACAACTGTGCTAAATTGGAATACATTAAAATGATACAGGATTGATCAATAATAGCACCATACTGACTACTTTGTACAAAGCAACAACGGACCTGGCCATTAGTAGTTGTCTCAAACTGTTCCAATTTTCTGGTGGCCACTGCAACAGCATCTCTGTGGGCTGGATCCCAGCTTTTCTCCTTCCTTTCTTTGTTCATCCTATCCTGGAGCTTCTTTGGAAACAAGTCGTACGCTGGCTTCGCCCCCACATGATACAAGCCACTGGGATTCGTCCAGGTGTCAGGAATCTGTTTGAAATGATTTGCTGATAGTCTTAATACTTGTAGATATAAACATATATAACTGTGCATTAAAATATGCTGCATATTTTGGACATCCATAATGGGGAGAAGAACACACCGATAAAAAGTATGCTATACTTTTATAGTTTGTCTGAATTTAGTGCTACTTTCATTCATACACAGCTCCTCTCTGAAAAGTCGACCAAAGTAAGTTTGAAATTGACACACTTGCCCAGCATTGATGATCACTGGCATTTAACCCAAATGTGTATTTCAGTCAAATCAAGCTGCAATGGATAATGTAAACAGCTAGAAATGAACAGATAACACTACACCTGGATGGGGAGTACACATGTTGATAGAATCATGGTTACCTTGAGTTTACGACCAGTAACACCGCTAATTTCTCCGTCTTTAACTTCTTCGACTTTTGAGGTGTCAACATCACCAGATCCAGTTGTGTCAATGATGTCAACAATCTTTGGGCTTCCATCTGTTGTCACCTTGAAAATGAAATGTTAACAGTTAGCTCAATATGAACACATTTTTTGAGGTCAAACAAATTACCTGTTAGGTAGAAAACTGTAACAAGAGCACTGCTCAGCAGAGCATCCCCTTGCGACAGGAGATGTTAAGAACATATGCATTATTTAGGCATAAATGATGAATGAGACCAACATTACACCCACAACACGTATATATCTACTATCAATTCATATATCTCCTTTATCCCATCCCTGCCGCTTTTCCCTTCTTATCACCCCCCCCCCCCCCCCTTCTCTCTCAGCAGAAGTATCTTGTTTTTGTATCAAGGAAAGGTTCTAAAATATGAAAAATAATACCATATGGTTTCTTCACGGATCACTGGATGTGGCGGAGCTTATCTATGGCCATATAGTTATTTACCTGAAATTTACCTGGCCCTGCTCAGGGTATTGTGTATACTTTTAATATACATGGGAAGTGTCTCAGGACAGTCTGTAGAGTTTCTGTGGTCATAGTGTTTGTATAATGAGCTGACACAGCCTACACCTCCCCTCTTGGGTAGTTACAGACAACAGCCTCTGCAAATGTCACATAACCAGAGATCTATTCTTAAATGTTTGATTGACAGATGACTTACTATTGATCACCCTACAGGTAAAATTTGGGGGTGTTAACTTAAAATTGGGTCTTTAAGTGGACAACACAATGTATACCAGCAGACAGGTCTAAAACATTAAAATATCTTCAGGGGGTGATATTTTAAAAAAAATTTCCACCAACTGAATTGAAAACAGCAACAGAAGTATGCAAAGTGTGATAATCCTTGGTGGAAGGGTTCACTTTAAATTTTGGTCATAAGCTGTAACGGTCACACCCACATATTACAGTAGTGATGCTATATCCCCTTCGTAACTAGTTGCGAGAGAGGATAATAAAACATAGGATCTACATTTTGCAAAAATGTATAAAAAAAAAAAAAAAAAAAAATAAATAAATAAAAAAAAAAATCCACATTATGGAAAGAAGCAGGTACAGTTTCTACAGTCATCTGGCCCAGAAAATTGATGATTTCGATAGGAGTACCAAAGTCTGCCATTCCAATAAAAATATATAAGCAAACCCAAACTACATTTAATTTGATCCAAAATTACTTCGTACTGTAATGACAAGAGCGTGAAGTTGACATAAATTGCCAAAATCAATGAAAAAATTCATAAATTCAGGGGGTTTTCCTTTCAGAAAACATGCAGCCCATGCGTCGAGCAATTTCATATTCACAAATACATATTTTATTGTCTATCAATAAGCAATATATATTAATTTTATTTTGTTTGACAGATTGGCACACCTTTTCCTAGGCCATAATCTGGATGAAATTTAAGTTATTCAACTCTTTTTGAAAAAAAGGCGGGAAAAGTCTTATTCATGACGTAATAATGCTATCAAATAAAGCAATAACTTTGATTTAAGTTGAGATTTATACTTGGCATATATTTAACGGCATATATTTAACTTACTTAAAACACAGATCAATCTTAATTCAAGACACATTTAAAACAGAGAAATTTTTGGGCCTTTTTATATACACAATCATACCTTGTTCTTCGTAATATAAAAACTACATCATTGAAAAGTTTAATAATTAAATCTATGTTAACATACAAAACAGTAATATATAGAATCTGTTAAGGAAGGATTATTTCTAAGTCAAATAAATGAATAATTATGATACACTTGTATACAGGAGCACTCACTGTATTCATTGTTTAAAGTATAATGGCAAAGTTATAAAACCTTGAGGAAAATGACTGAAATTTCACAGAATTCGGCATGGCGCCCATTGAAAGTCTCCGAGAGGACACGTGATCAACTTCCGGTATTATAATCAACACTAATTTCTATTCACTTAGTAAGCAATACCATTATCCCTGCTGTGTGCTAGATAAAATTTGATGAGGTATCAGACTATCAGTATTTCCCTATGATGAGGAAGATTACTCTTAAATATACCACAATTCCATAAGGTGTCCATAATATCACAATTTTTCATAATGGACAGGACTGTTCATACAACATTGCAGGCACACTTTGAGTTCCACCTCAGGATGATTTGACATACAAGATTCTTCTAGCCACTACCACTTAGCCCCAAAATTAGTGATGGGACATCGGTTCACTTTCATAATCGATCATCGGTTAGAATCGGTTGCTGCTTCCGATGCGATTTTCCGATTATAATCGGATGTTACATTTTTACTATATAAAGCATAATCTTGCAGGTTTTTTTAAAAAAAAATCTTCAATTATATATCAATTAGCTAATATCAATAACTCAATATGATGTTTTCTATGTTGTCTTGATGCTTTTGCACTTTCTATATAAGCACCTTATAGTTCATAATCACCTTAGCTTTGTGCTGGTTGGATAGTTGGATATATAACTAGCTCATAATTATGATGGATGCCATTGGAAGGTGAGATGCATATCCATATTGAATCTTACACGGAGATCAGAGACGGAAATTTAACTATATATTATTTAAAATTAAAACATAAAAAAGTACTAGTGCAGATTTGTTTTTTATTCAATACAAAGCATTACATTTCTTAAACAAATAGTTAACAGCTCTTTCTAGGAGAGAAATAGCAAGATAAACTAAACACCAGTATGATGTAAAACTCAGCATTTTAATCTAAATCTCTACTGTCTCTGGCTTAAGCATAATACCATTCAATCTCTCACCAAAATTTACTCATGTTTTTGCTCAAAAAAATAAACAAATCTACATTATCTGCACTGCAGCCTACGTACTTCTCTTTTTTGACATCAACCCACCAGCAAGAGAAAATACTCTCTCTGATGGCACACTACTAGCTTGAACACATAAAATCTTTTTTGCAAGAACTGCTATTCTGGGGGGAAACATTTCCTTTTTCTGCCACCACGCTAGAGCTGTGAGCCCTTTGTCATCTTCTTTCAGTGCCATCCCCAGGTAACGTCTGGTCTCTTCATAAGCCATATCATCTTGTGAAACTGCTTTCTCCTACGCACATTATATCACTAAGCCAGTCTTCTGTGTCTGCTGTTTATGTTCACTATCCAGATGTGCACGGAAATTTGTAGTATTTCCTTTAAAAAGAACTTACCAATTTACTAAGATAAAGGGAGTTATATTAAGAAAAAGATAAAATATACTAGGTATTTAATACTAGAATATAGCAAAGTACGTTCAAGAAAATTCAGAATTTAATATCAAGTTGCATATGATGCGATTGTAATTAATGATAGTTATGGCACACTGAATAAATCAGCAATGTATGATAGAAAAAATATTATACATTTGAAACAAGAATATCGTGCACATGATTCTGGTGTGTTGCACTAAAAAAGCGCGCCACATATCAAAGTATGAAAAAATAAACTTACCAGTGTTGGTGTATTCCTTGTAGCATATACGGCACACAGCTTTATTTAGATTTAGGTTCGTTTTACTTGGAGGTAAATTGATGTCTACCTTCCGAAATCCGAAATACTTCCATACTTCTGACTTCTTTTTCACGCCCGGGTGATCATATATTCCATTGTTTGACGCCATTTTTTCCCCCGGCACAGGTAAAACGATAACGGAAACGGTCTAATTCCGGAATGCGCTCTATGAGATGTGTGGATCCGATGATCGATTATGAAAAAAAACAATCGATCATCGGAATTGGTAGCTTTTTTTCGTCGTTAATCGATGTTTTCTGATTATCAGTACAACACTACCCAAAATTGTGAAAAATTTACTTGACTAGGGTCATTTGGACCAACAAACCAACAGGATATCATATGGCCATCCAAACAGAGGTAAATTGTTCCATAAGAGACTCAGGGGTCAAGCTTGTCACTTTTCTTAATTTTTTTTTTTTTTGTTGGTATTCTTTAATTTCAATTTCAAATAAAAATCACACTATTTTGTTAGCAAATTTTTCTTGCTTAATACCTTGGAAATATATGAACTGAGCATTGTGCATAGAAACGTTTTACAGAATGAATATACAAGTATTGAAAAAGTAAACGTGGATCGAATAAATAACTATGGCCAAGGTCATCTCAGTCAGTGATGTCGAAGATGGCCTACTTCAAGCACACTTTGGGCGTCTCAGTGACGTCTGATTTAAATAGCAAGCATGTTGATTTCGTCCGTGTCTACATGAAAAAACACATGACAGTGTTAGTGTCACCGTTTCACGCGGTGTCCTTCTGTTCTCTATAGTCAAATACTTCGAGTTCGCAGGGTTTTCTTTTCAACTAGAATTTTTTAGATGAAATTTCCAAAAGCTTTGAACATATAGTTGATTGGCGCAAACAGTCTTCAAAATTTCAATCCACATGATGTTGTAAATAGGTGGTAGATCTCTGGACAGAAAGTACGCCGCACAAGTGTACCCTATGACCCTCACCATGTATGTTGTCTGATAATTCATTAAATTTTAAATGGAAGAATTTGCAATCTTATTTTTATTATTGCACTTTAAAGGAGATTTTAAAAGATTTTCCCTATATTTTGATAAAGAGACATGCTTGTTTTCTTAAATTCATGTAAAACAGCAATCGATTGAAAAATGCTAGTAAAAACTCAATTTTGCTAGTTGGAAATTAATCCACTAGCTAAAATTTGCTAGTAGAGAAAAAAGTTAATTTCGATCCCTGTATACGTATGTGTTGACATTGCGGTGAGGGTCCAAGCATGGACAAATTTATAACTAAAGTCAAGCGAAAAGGCTCGGAAAACACACGATGACCAGTAATTATTTGACATTGTTAACAATGAATGTCCTGGACCTTCAGTATCAAAGTATGCGAAGTACGAGAAAACTCAGAGGAAACGGTTTTACATCAAATCATGAGAGGACACGTTGCCATGGGTGAAAAGTGAAACAAAGAACACAAATATTGTATAGATTTTATCTTTAATTTAAATTTCTACCACAATGAGCAATATTGATGGGGCAAGTAGATTGAAAGGTTGGGCAAGTAAATTATGCCTAACCACTTGCCCAAGGGCAAGTGCTTTAAAAAAATCATTTGTCAGCCCCTGAACTCTTTATTTAGCTCTATTTCTTAAATAGAAACAATATGCTATTTTATTATTATTTATCAAACAATAGGATCCATGCCTCACACACTTTATTATAGATCCATGTGTTGACAAAGTAGCCGGTATACAAGTGCGAGATGCTATGTAAATGTTGGATGTTTTTGTGCCAGTACTTGTATAAATAAAACTTTTGTAAAATTTGTTATCAGTATGCCTCAACTTATTTCCCTGCAGGAAGCCCCCACTTCATCACATAACAGAAATAGAATGTTCCTTTCTGACCAGTGTCAGAGAAGAATTTAATGATGCTGTGATAATGTGACTTGAAGTTTAAATTCTGTCTTAATCATTGCTAATGTTGAAGCAAATTTTACAGAGATTAAGTTTGAAAATGATAGAATAAAAATGACTGCTAAAGTGGTAATAATGGTAGTAGTCTTTTGCCCAGTTCCGGATCAATGCCAGTTCCGAATCCAGTGTGTGAAACTAACTTTAAAGTCCTATAGACTTTCAGTCCATAGTAATTTCATTTCCTATAGACCACAACAAATTTCTATAGACCAAAATTTAACATGTAATATTCATTGTTATTAAAAAGTAAATAATAGACACAAATTTGATTTGGTAATTCGTTCATAGTTTAATTATATTCTTTTTTCAATTTCATGCACAAGCTTTTTAATTAAAAGTTTGTTTTCTTTTTCATTTTGTTCCAGCTCAGTTTCACTGTTTGATTCTTCATCTAAGTCACTTCTACTACGTTTCGTTTTCTCATGATTTTCTGCGACTTTAGCCTTGCTGGAACTTGTTGTACTGACTGCTTTCCATTTGATTCCAGTACGTGCACCTTCCACATATTTTAACCGTTCAAAAAAGGACATTCTGAATTTGCACGAAAAATGGTGTACATTGAAGTAAATATCAAATAAAGGGTGAAAAGAAACATCAGCTAATTCATATAAACTGGTTTCGCATCTCATATATGTTAAATAAGCAGCGGGTAACCAGTTATTTACTCATAATTCCTATAGACAAGTTGGTCTATAGCTATTTCGATTGTTGTAGACCGACCCGATTTTCTATAGACATTGTCTATTGGTCCATGGTTAATTTCGCACACTGCGAATCACTTTGTAATTATCATTAAAAATACTTAATGAAATAATTTTTACTTAGAAAGGTAAATTATGCTGAAAATGGTTACTGATCCAACCCAGGTTTATTACTTGTCACACTTCTTTAATACATTAGGACTTCGAAATCTTGGTCACTTACACCTTCGGAAAAAATCGTGCTGGAGGGAAAAGTTGTCTGTAGCTAAAGAATAACCAAGTTTTCTGCACAAAAACTAAATGCATTTAATTGATATATCTTTCAGCAAATGCATCAATAAATATTTCTTCAGTGAAAGCATTATTGTAGTTGAGATGCGTTACCAAAGAGACACCATCTGTTTGTCCAATTCCGGATCAGTCGTGTGAACTACTGTCATACGCGACTTGTTGAACTTAGTTTTAAACTTTGAGCAATATCTCAGTTTATATTAAATGCACTGTTGGATTTATAGAAGTATTGTCAGATATAATATGCACACATTTTTTTTATAAACACAATAAACTATTTCTTCCTGATTACCAAAATGGATACCCCCCCCCCCCCCCACCCCCCATAAATACATTTTAAAATGAGAAAATCGGGACAGTAAATATACTACCTATTGCATCTAGATTTACATCTTGAAATTGATAGGCCTACTGTAGTCAATTCAATTTTAAGCATATTAATATGCATGTATTACTGAATTATTTTTTCTTCCCAACCACACCAACTCCACAAGAAAATGCTGAAGGATTATTATTCCGGGTAAATATAACGTTAGATTATAACCACACTCAGAGAAAGATAATAATTTAAAATGTTGATTAAGAGAATTTTGAATGACGCAGTTTTGGCTATGCCAATGCCTAAATGTGAAGCTTTGAATATTGTTCAATATATATAACGTCAATGATATAAAGATTAATTTAAACTAGTGTTTGATTTGATTTGATTTCTACAAAAACTAGGTATATATTAAGTGAAATAAACATACACACATAATGATTTAAGTTTCGGATTGATTGAAAGTCGGATCAGGTCAGTGAAAGTTCAAATCGGCCTGCAGTCATTTCAAACATCCCCGTGATTCAGAACTGGCAGTGTGATTCGGAACTGACCCATGAACACGGTTATGGAAAATGCATAGGCCGGTGATATTTACCACGATTTTCAAATAATTTTTATTATTTTTCATTTTAGTAACTTCTGATCTTCTCACAAGATGATTAAGATCTACAGTATCTTCGTGTATTGTACCGCTAGCAATCGTTAATGAAAATGTGATCCGGAACTAGGCAAACGACTGTAGACTGTTTCACTTTTTGCCATGGTATTTATACAATAATTAGATGTCTCATTATGTATATATGAGGGCTAAAGGTGTGAACTCCTCTCATATAGAGCTAAGCCTATAGGTGTGAACTCCTCTCATATATTTATATATATATTAGTTTATTCACCAATCAAGTGCCCTCGGGGGGGGGGGGGGGGGGGGGGGGGGGGGGGGGGGGGGGGGAGGGAATGTGTACATGTTAACAGGCAATTAATTATAACAATGAAAATAAATAACAATCCTTTAGAAGTACTACTGGTAATACTGACAGAGTTCACACTTCTGGACTGCACATATCTATAATTATATATGAAACAGGGCTCGAAATTAGCGAGAAATACTCGCAAAATGTGAGTACATTTGAAAAATAGTGAGTAAAAATAGTGGACACTCGAAAATTTTAGTGAGTGGTGAGTTACAAACTATGATCATATCATATCCGTTTTATACGGTAATGCGCCATTCGCTTTTCTTAAACTTGCACTCTGAATCATACAAACGCTTACATGAACGATCGATTTCAACAACCGTTTCTATCCGGATTTTTCTTTTATGATTTTTAAGGAACTCGGAGTCAAACAAATGCTTTAGAGGTCGGACATCGCATTATGATGAAAAATGCATGTGCCACGAGTCCTGTTCACCTATAGGGGTGATTAAATTGAATTCTAAGTATGAGGTTTTTGTTATTCATTTATCTAAGAAGAAAAAAAAAGTCGGAGTCTATGTTTTACCAAGTCTTCCGGTAGTTATTTTTATCAGAATCATGAGAATGTCCTATCTAAATTAATTTATTGTCATATTGAGGTCGGGTTGTAGTGATGACACGAGTGCACTGCTCACCGCGTAGACGATTATCAAAAAAGTCCATGGGGCTCATGATCGTGCTGCTTATAAAACCATGAGTCCCAGATGCACTTTGAAAAATCACTAGTGACAACTCTGATGTGGCATGAAAATGGACCTGCGGTAAACAGGTTGTGGATTAGAGGTGCGGTAATCAAGAGACCTAAACATGACTTACGTAACTTAGTGTCTTTTCCAAACAATGCCTGTTGACCCACAAGGCTCAGTAATGAATAATGATGGGGAAAATACATGTAATTGAATTTTTAAAAAAACATGAAAAAAGAGCACTGCTTCATTATTTTTATTTTAGCTTGTAGGTTTTCATTTTAGCCTGTGGATTTTTTACCCACAGGCTAAAATTAGGCTGTGGTAGAAAAAGTTAATTTCGACCCCTGATGAAATACTGATTACAGACAAGATTTAAATTAACAACATGATAAATAAAATAACCCAACTGCTTCACACATCAGTTTCTGGGATAGCAGATAATGATAGTGTTGTGTGAATACATATAAAATTGCAATTGTAATCAAATCAGTATAATTATATTTCAGTAAGAACAGTATGCAAGTATAAAACACATGTACATGTAGGATCAATTGTAGAAGTGTTAAAGAAGGCGTGAATTGTTTACTTGATTACAGGGGGCACCAAGGGACAGTGCCTGTTAACAGTCTGGTAGTAAATATATTGTACCAGACTGTTGGTCTTGTACTCCCAGTAACCAAGACAGCTTACAAGTGTAAAGCAAAGGAAATGTGTACAAAGCAAAGACATGTACTTGTAGTATCACATTCCACTGTTCAAAATCATCTTACTGAATACAGCATGTAAGTATATTACATATGTACATGCAGGATCCAGTTCTGAACGTTTTATGTCTAAAGCAGGAAGGTTAGAATACTTATATAAAAGAGAATAATAATATTATATGAGAGAATAAAAACACAATATGTTGACCTGATTACAGGGAGCACCAAGGGACAGTGCCTGTTAACAGTCTGGTAATAAATTTATTGTACCAGACTGTTGATCTTGTACTCCCAGTAACCAAGACAGCTTACAAGTGTAAAGTGAAGGAAATGTGTAGAATGCAACGACATGTACTTGCAGTATCACATTACACTGTTCAAAATCATCTTACTGAATACAGCATGCAAGTATATTACATGTGTACACGCAGGATCCAGTTATTCTGAATGTTTTATGTCTAAAGCAGGAAGGTTAGAATACTTATATATAAGAGAATAATAGCATTATATGAGAGAATAAAAACACAATATGTTGACCTGATTACAGGGAGCACCAAGGGACAGTGCCTGTTAACAGTCTGGTAATAAATTTATTGTACCAGACTGTTGATCTTGTACTCCCAGTAGCCAAGACAGCCTACAGGTGTAGAATATGATGAAGAAAGAAAATGTGCATAATGCAATGAAATGTAACATTTGTAGTATTTGTAGTGTTTAAAATCATCTTACTAGTTTGGATGAGGATATTTTTATCTTCATTGGTCATTAACCAGATAAGCTTTTGATCACTGTCCAACTTTACAAAATTCTTACATGATTTGTCTATTATTTGGAATAAAATAACCCTTTCTTCTGAAAAATGACTACATGAGAATAAAAAATGTTTTTCGTCATAAGAGCTATAGGTGTGAACACCTCTCATATAGGGCCAAAGAAAAATTACCCAGGTAAGAATTCATTTAATTTTGACATGATTTGTATTCAAAACTAAAAATGACATCAAATGTACTGAATTAATTTCATTTTACAAAAAACAGGAAAATGCCATCTGGAAATTTTAAAGTCAACTTTTAAGGTAGTACTCTACATCGTCATAATGGCTGACTTCCTTTAAAAACATGGATGACAAAATCGATATCAGCAATATTTGACTTTTCCTTTTCTATTTAAATACCTAGCCGAGTAGCTCAGTAGGTTAGAATACCGACTGCTGAACTGTAGGTCGCAGGTTCGAGTCCAGCAGGGGTTTTAAATTTTTTTCAGATTACCTTCTACTAAAACTGTATTTTTTGACAAAATAAAGTAAATTTGAAAATTTTCAAATTCAAAATATTTTTGTACATATCCTACACTTTTCATCTACATCAAATTTCTCTGGTGTAGCATACATCCTTAAGTAAACTGTCTTTAGAAGTTCCGCAATTGATTGAATTGAAATGTAATTTAATTCTTCAAAGTTTGTTGAAATCAATGTAATTGTAATTGCACTATAACTGTAAGTATCTGATCAATGAAATTGATATTGAAATCTATAGATCTATTCCTGACAGCACATGAGTCGGCAATTGCCGACTCCTGTGATGACAGCAACATTTTTAACTGCATTAAAAAAAAATGTGCAAGTCATAGTAACAAACGCGTACCTGTAATCCCGGTGCTCCGGGATCTACACCTGTGTCTAAAATAGCAATGAGAACCCCTCTACCATCATAATCTGGATACTTCGTGAGAAATGAATAAGCACCAGTCTCTTTCTTAGGTAACAACCCTTCTGATGGAAAATCATGATCTTCGGACGCCATTCTCGCAGACGAATGATCTTGGTCTAACAAGCGTTTGTGAATAGAATACTAAATTTAGAAACGAATACACCAGAATATCCCGTATAATGGGGTTCTTTGTGTATCAGGCTAATTCTTGTGTGCATATTTTGTAACCACAGGCCTCTGAATTTCTATCAGTACATCGTAAGATGTGTAGTAAGGGTGATATGTATATCCACTCTATATAAAAAATATTTATAAATAGAGGGGATAGATAAATACACAATGGCGGAATTAGGGGGGTGGGGGGATCGGACCCCCCCCCCCCCCCCCCCCCCACCGCTCTTTTCTTTCTTTTTTTTTACCACACCCGATCCTATAAAGGATGTGGTGACTATTATTGAAAGGAAGAAGGAACAAGAATTTCAGTCTATGATGCATTAAAATGCACCATTATATAAATCAATCTTTTTTAAAAAAAAAATCCCAGAGAGAGAGAGAGAGAGAGAGAGAGAGAGAGAGAGAGAGAGAGAGAGAGAGAGAGAGAGTTAATGAAATTAAAAAACACACACAAATAAATAAATTTTGTAGGCATTTCAATGCAAACACTAATTCATTATTTTCAAACCCTGAGGGATATCGTTTATTTGGTTTAAACTAATCAGTATTATATATATGATTGATTTCAGTCTGTTGAGCAACCGGGGCGCCCCCCCCCCCTTAATTTTTCAAAATTAAGGTAAATCGTGGTCTCTTGTTTAGAAAAATGCACGATAAAAGAAAATTGACATCAGTTGTACCAGTTTTAACATACGTGTAGAAGCATGGGACCAATAATACTTTTTTACATGTATATATGCAGATCTGAGGTTTTTGTAAAATGCATAGATTGGACTATAATAATATTAATTAACCTACACTAAGAGTTAGTACTTGTTGACATAGGGAACTTTTGTTTATTGTATCATGTTTTTTCTGGGGTTTTTTTAATTTCCAGATTGAATTGTAATACATCGAAAAGCATGAGGTCCATGGGACACATCGCTCACCTGAGTCATCTTCGCCCTGCCGTTGTTCAAGGTCACAAGGTCAAACACCAAAATGAAAAGATTTTTCCTATATATTCGCATGTAAAACTTCGATACCCTATTACATGTGGTCCCACCCTACCACCAGACCAGGGGCCATGAATTTACAAACTTGAATCTGCACTATGTCCAAGATCGAAGCATTCATGTGAATTTGTACTTTTTTGACCCAGTGGTAGATTTTTAAACATGTTCTCTATACATGTATATTTGCTTGTAAAACTTTGATCCCTTATTGTAACCTCATCCTACCCCCGGAGCAATGATTTTAACAAACTTGAATCTGCATTTTGTCAGAAAACTTTCATGTAAATGTAAACCTTTCTGGCCGAGTGGTTCTTGAGAAGAAAATAGTTTAATGACCCTATCCAATTTTTGCATTTTCGTTATTATCTCCCCCTTTGAAGGGGGCCTGGCCCTTCATTTGAACAAACTTGGACTAGAAGCCCTTCACCCAAGGGTGATTTGTGCCAAGTTTCTTTGAAATTGACGCAGCGGTTCTGGAGAAGAAGTTGAAAATTTTGAAAGTTTGCGGACGGACAGAAAGGTGAACAAAAATGATCCGGAAAGGTAAAAACTTTGTGCACAATAAAATGTCACATCAGAACGTTACACTACATACATGTATATGGACATTACACCCCTTGGATTTGAAAATTATTAATTATCTTACATTTGAGTGCATAACAACCGAGTCCCTGTGTCACCGCAGGTGTGGCACGATACAGATCCCTCCCTGCTCAAAGATCGTTACAAGCGCTGAGCATAGGCCTAGTAAATTTTGTAGCCCTTGAACGACAATGGTGACGTCTCCATGAGTGAAAAATACTCGAGTGGGACGTTGAATTATATGTACAACTGACTAACCTAAATACACCTATCTTGGCTAGAGTGAGACACATGTAGCTGCGAGGAGCTAGGACGGTCTTGTCCTAAGGGCTGGGATATCTCTATCTCGGCCCGTTGTCAAGGGGCTGTCTTGCAATTTCCAAACTTCCACCAGAGGTCGTTTGCACACCCCTTGTGCGGAGAGACAGAGGGCTGTGAGTAGTATGCGGCTATTCCTCTTAAATCTTTTAATATTCAACAAAAAGTCCTGGGAAATGATGTAACACACGGACAAAAGTCTAGTATAATAATTTTTACCTCGACAAAATATAACATACGCAGAAAAAATAAATAAAAACTTTTTTAAAAACAGTGCCAAATGAAAAGGAGGCAACCCAAGTATTATTTGTTAATCTAGATCAATAGCTGTAAACATGAAATGGAGAGAACAGAACAATCCTCACGTGACCAGCAATGGAATACAGCTACAACACCCAGGCTTTAGCATGATTCAAAATGCCAACATTAGTGGAAACATGACCATTAATGTAAATTCACTGAGGGAATAAAATACATGTTGTCAAAATCTTGTTGCCATTTGTACCGTTTCTGGGTCGTTTTTTTTTTTTTTTCCTCTCTCAATTTTTAATAAACTTTGTTAAATTTCTCTCAAATTTTTGTGTTTTGTCTATATACTGTTATCTGCAACGCGTTGCGTATACGTTTTAGGGTAATACAATTCCGAGTATATATTACGATACCAAAATATACATCGGATCCGTATTCTCTCTATAAGAGATTAAACTGACAAGAAAAATTTTCTATGAATATCAAAGAAATTGCATAGAATATAGAGAGATTCATGAACAATATCGTATGCTTCATGCGTCTTATTCCGTTATACAATTTCTCTTTGAATTCATTTGTTTCTCTTTCATATATACATGTCTACATATATATCAACATTTTAACAAAACATGTGCCCTAATTATCATATATATTATTTACGAAATCAAAATATCACCATCATGCTATTATAGCATCTACTATCAAGACTTCCCCTTTAAGTACATTTTATATTGATTCTTAAACAGGGAAGTAAGAATCGTCGTCCTATATATATATATATATATATATATATACTCCTGTTATTTGCAACGCTCTACGAGAAAATCGAGGATTTTACTGTGGCGAACGCGCGAGTTATAGAGAAGGGCTTTCTTCCATCCAATAAACTTATTTAGCTTGATTCCCCCCAAAAGAAACCAAGACCCGTTTTCTCTGATATGGTACCCCCCCCCCCCGCCCCCCACGAAAACCCTCTTCCCATGGAAGCTTCCCATTTATGTACATTTTATATTGATTTCTAACAGAGGAAATAAGAATCGTCAACCTATATATACTCCTGTTATTTGCAACGCTCTACGAGAAAATTGGTCATTTTACTGTGGAGCGTTGCCTGCAAAGCGCGAGTTATAGAGATGGGCCTTATTCCGTCTAATAAACTTATTTAGCTTGATCCCCCCAAAAGAAACCAAGCCCCATTTTCTCTGATATGGTACCCCCTAAGAAAACCCTTTTCCCGGGGAAACTTCCCCTTTATGTACATTTTAGATTGATTCCTAACCGAGAAAATAAGAATCGTCAACCAAAATATATACTCCTGTTATTTGCAACGCTCTACGAGAAAATCGGTGATTTTACTGTGGAGCGTTGCCTGCAACGTCTTGATGTTAGATGCTATAATAGCATGACGGTGACATTTTAATTTCGTAAATAATATTGATAATAATTAGGGCACATGTTTTGTTAAAATGTTGATATAGACATGTACATATGAAAGAGAAACAAATGAATTCAAAGAAAAATGGTATAACGGAATAAGCCGCATGAAGCATACGATATGGTTCATAAATCTCTCTATATTTTATGCAATTTCCGGCATTATCATGTTATTTGATTCGCGATCAAGTGTAAGAGTTATTTTTCCTTTAGTAAGAGTTATTTGCTCTTTATATTTGGTTTATTCCGTTAAATTACTATAGGAACATGCAAATTTCAAACATTTGTATATGGCACAGGTGAAAGAAGTATAAATTAAAACAACCTTGTGGGCGGAGGTCAGGGATGGTGGAGTATCCGTCTGTATCGTAATGCAGATAACAGTATATGATATGAATAACATCTCACTCTGACCTGGGATTGACCAGTGATCTGCGAGCTCGAGCCGAGTTGAACTCAAAACCAATCCGACATCAATAAGAGTGTTGTGTATCCGAGCTATACAATGGGTGATATCACCTAGATCTACTTAAATTTTTAATAAAATTAACTTAAACGAATAGGTGACATCATATATTGATTTATTTATAGTCGTTTTCAATCTGCGATGTCACCAATACGTCAGTTTCGAGATACGTCTGAGTTATTTCCCTTTGGAGAACTCTCGTACATAGTAAGGCGCGAAAAAATTTGTTTACACGCGGGAGTGCGACGAATATTCATCACTGCGTAAGTGAATGTACTCGGTAAGTTTCTCATACGCTGTTGATCACCCGCATTCAAACATTTCTTTCGATAGTATTTTGTATTTCCAACATTTACATATTTAAAGAGAAACCACTTTTAAAACATTTCATCGTCTTCCTCGATGACTTGTAGGTCCACTCTGTCCTAATCGTAACTACTCGGCTATTTCCGTAACTGCAAATAACCGGTTACGGAAAAGGACGAGCGCGTGATCCGATTGACTCTGTCCCACTTAGATCACAAACTACCAGGAAATGGAGGAAAATTCGCCTTCAGAAGCCCATGTTTTAATTTTCAGATTTTATTACCATGGCAACCAATTTTCAAAAATAATGTATATGGTTCTTGAAAGTACACATGTGAAAGATTTTAAAGGTCCATCATGACATCTGATGCTAGCCTGGAAATGGGTCGAGATACACTCAGGCACCTGCCATCCTGGAAGTAAAAAAGCAACAAAAATGAGGAAAATATACCCATTTTCAACCCATCCTAATTCAAAAACAAAAATTTTCCCAGTATAATGACAGATATCAACTTTCAGCAAAATTCCTAACCTTTCCAACAAGGCCAAATTTGCAATAGGGTCCTTGATTCCTTTTCGAGATATTTTACATCAAAGATGCAGCATGCTCTTTTCAACTTACCGTTTAAAGTGAAAGTAGAATTGCCCGCCTAGAAGTCAAACTCTCATACATCTCACAGTCACAGTTTCGAATCCCATAAAAAGGCACTGGATCAATGTAGAATGGTCACCTCCCTATATTAATACAGATATCAATAACAATGAAACTATTTAAATTCTATAAAATACTCTTTTAACATATTTACATTTTAACCCTGGTCACTTTAGCTTCGTATTGGCAATTCGCCAGGTATATTGAGACTTTAGGCATTCAAAGTTCCACTAAATGCACCTCCTATACAGAAGAGTTCGTATCTCAAAACTGGCGTACTCGTATTAGTAAAGTGACGTCACTTTTAAAAATGCAACCACTTTTAAAAATATAGAGTGACGTAATTTCAATAAAATACTATTTCCTGTTGAATTCAGTATATAATACAAAATATCATGTGTTGGCTATCCAATCGAGACGAGTGAGGAACTGAGTGCAGAAATTTGACTGAGTTTATATTAGTACGTTGGTATATTTATTTAGAAGGGGAAAAAAACCACTCACATGAAAAAGATTCCGTCCATGTTTTGGTGTTTATTCAGATATTATCACGGTGTTTTTTATTACTTTGTTATTGATATTACTTATTATCGTGGAATCTAGTGAGGGTTTGAACAGGTGAAGGGTTGTTGAAACAATCCCATATATTGATTTATGAGATACATTTACATAGTTACATGTACCTCTTTGAACTAGATCCGCTTTTATAAGTTAATCGCGATCTGACGCGATATGAACATTTTCAGATTCTAAAAGTGCAATTTTCAAGATTAATATTCTGTAATTGCATGAGTACAAATGGAATTATTTCACGATTGACTGGGTTATGTTTCATCGCTCTGAATACCACAGTGTCACTACTAACACTTGTACTTTTGAAAAAATATTTTTATCATAAAAGAATTTCTTGCACTAAATTCACGGAATGAATTCACCCCAAGTGCATGCACTCTTGCACATTTTGTCACTTGTGGGGGATACAATGCTCATGATGCAGTTGATGATGTCAAAATGCTAGCTAAGATTTTGTGTGCAAGTGGCATGACAAAAGCAAATTATGTAAAACATTCTTATGCATCAAATTGTCATTTTTTACAAGAAGAGTTCAATCTTGCCAAGGCCAAAAATATTGGCACCCTACATTGTCTTGTTGCCAGTGGTGTTCTCAAATTAGCTACTGCAGAAAATATAGCAGGTTCTGGCCTAAATCTACAACATTTGAAACTTGTTTGGCAGAGAGATGGTGAAGATGGTCTGAGAAATATTTTTACTGCAAAAAATTGTATCGAGAAACCACGTGTTACCAAAGATAAAAAGTTGTTGGGAAATATTATTCCAAAGCTTTGTTCATTTTTTGAACAGTAAATTTGTCATGTTTTATAAGCATGTTTTGTGTTTGACACATGTAAAGTTGATACATTAGCTATTTGGTCTTAGATGTGAAAAGTAAACTTTATATGATAATGAGCATTTCCTGATGATTCAAGGTCAGGTCGATGTTAGTGACATTTATCATTGTTTTATTAAGAGTCCCTATGCTTTCATTGTTTGAATGATACATTTTTCATATGTCTG
>NC_079172.1:19914717-19919707 GCF_947568905.1 Ostrea edulis | reverse complement strand
CCTGAGAGGTTACCCTGCAACATACGCGAAAACACGATCAATATTTCTTCCTAGATAATTTACATGTTACAGAATTTGTAATCAGCGCTATTGTCTAATCATTAGATCAAATTACACACGGCCGCTTCACGCGCATCGATATGGGCACGCCGAACTATCTAAGCATTTCTAAAGGCGCAGATGCGTCAAATACCTGGTGTTTTAAATTTGCAATTGATGATTTACAGACTTGGTATCATTCAAGGAGGGTCCCATACTTTCATCGCCCCAATCGTCGCCATCATGTCAATCCAGAAATTTAAATGTCCAGATATTAGTTCCGCGAAAGGTATGTACTGGCACTGGACTCAAGTCTTGGAGTTTACTCAAATTTTGACTGCTCAAATAAAAGAAAACTCAAACTTAAGTTTGAGATTTTTTAGAGAAATCTAACCCTGTTTTCAGATATTACTACATGTACATCATAGACGGATCCAGGAATTTGTGAAGGGGGGGGGGGGTAGCATTTAATCTTTTACGTACTTTCATAACCCCCACCCCTATTCCATTTAGTTCGATCTAATTAAAATCAGATCCTAAGATACGCTCACAATCGCTACAATTCTTACACAGATTATACGGCGAGGATCTAAGAGGTCCGATTTTAATTAAATTGTTCCAAAGTTCTAGTCATTTTAATCGCCGTACTTACCTTATTTCGGAATGAAATAAAAGGGGGAAGCTGATTTAAAGGTCACTATCAATAGGCGGGGGGGGGGGGGGGGGGGGGGGGGGGGGGGGGGGGTCTGGATCTGGAGTAACTGGTACAAAACCCTGTATTCTAAGCATTTCTTGGCACTTCTTTTTCACTTTCAAATTGTCTATTTCTTAAACAAAACTTTTATGTTACAGATATACTTTTTAAGAATTCTTAAGTGATATTTGTATCTGACGAAAATATCGTAAATATATATCAGTGTGTCGTCATATTTATCCTAGAATTAAATGATAATAAATTTGAATGATGCGATAACATGTAAATATTCACCTTTCCTATCATTTTGACCCAAGACTCGTTGAAATTTAATAACTCTTAAAAGTTTTGGTCCACAAAAAAAAAAAAGGGGGGGGGGGGTCCGGACCCCCTTTTGGATCCACCCTTGTACATGTATTATGTTAGGAAAAGCCAAGGGGTTTTAAATTCTGCTATTGAAAATTGAACTCATAACAAACAAATATCCAACGTGAAATATTGAAGATCAGAGATATCAGTTTTTGAAAATACATGTATTCATGAAGAGATGAACCGCGACGCTTCACGGAGACATCCTTCATCATGAAGCGCGACAATACATGTACATGAAGAGATGAACCGCGACGCTTCACGCAGACATCCTTCATCATGAAGCGCGATAATACATGTACATGAAGAGATGAACCGCGAAGTTTCACGGAGACATCCTTCATCATGAAGCGCGATAATACATGTACATGAAGAGATGAACCGCGACGCTTCACTCAGACATCCTTCATCATGAAGCGCGATAATACATGTACATGAAGAGATGAACCGCGACGCTTCACGCAGACATCCTTCATCATGAAGCGCGATAATACATGTACATGAACAGATGAACCGCGACGCTTCACGCAGACATCCTTCATCATGAAGCGCGATAATACATGTACATGAAGAGATGAACCGCGACGCTTCACGCAGACATCCTTCATCATGAAGCGCGATAATACATGTACATGGAGAGATGAACCGCGACGCTTCACGCAGACATCCTTCATCATGAAGCGCGATAATACATGTACATGAAGAGATGAACCGCGAAGTTTCACGCAGACATCCTTCATCATGAAGCGCGATAATACATGTACATGAAGAGATGAACCGCGAAGTTTCACGCAGACATCCTTCATCATGAAGCGCGATAATAGATGTACATGGAGAGATGAACCGCGACGCTTCACGCAGACATCCTTCATCATGAAGCACGATAATACATGTACATGAAGAGATGAACCGCGATGCTTCACGCAGACATCCTTCATCATGAAGCGCGATAATACATGTACATGAAGAGATGAACTGCGAAGTTTCACGCAGACATCCTTCATCATGAAGCGCGATAATACATGTACATGAAGAGATGAACCGCGACGCTTCACGCAGACATCCTTCATCATGAAGCGCGATAATACATGTACATGAAGAGATGAACTGCGAAGTTTCACGCAGACATCCTTCATCATGAAGCGCGATAATACATGTACATGAAGAGATGAACCGCGACGCTTCACGCAGACATCCTTCATCATGAAGCGCGATATCACTAGTCTAAAATGTTTTCAATTAAAAAAGAAATTCATTTCTTACATTCACATTCCACTTTCCTATCAGTCGGAATTCCCAGCAATTATATTTCTCAAGCGGTTCTATATTCATACGCGCATTGTTGACAACTGCATCGAGTTCATGAGAAAATGCACCTATCGTTACAATTTGTAAAAACATCAAAGGCAAAAGCAATGTACACACATTTGTCATAACAAAACACGAAAAAACGTATAAAGTTAATGGAATTTAGTTCTAGTGCACTCTGTTTGTAGACAACACAACTCTGACAAACTCGGATGAAGTTTGGCAATTTCGACTTCGTGAGGTAAGCTAACTATTCCGTTTCAATTTACTATGTGGTTATCAACTTCGTGAGGTAAACGAGCTAAACTATTTCAATTTACTACATGTACATAATAATGTATTTGGTTTTATTAAATATCGAACATGATAAGTTTTTTTTTTATATGTACATGTATCAATAAATGGCATTAATTATGTATACACAATGTTTGTTTTTTTTAAAAAGAAGTAGGTACGGTTTAGGCCTAATTCTGCCCGGCGATTATGGGGAAAATTAAATTCGCGTCCCTGATATTTTTTTGTCTATTTTCTGAAAGAGCACTCCGTATCTATTCTTAAAAGCATATTAAAATCAACTCATGTATGCGCATGCGTAGTACACAATCGAACAAAGTAAGGGTTATGAAGCAATTTATGGATTTTTCATAGGTTTTGTATAGATAAATCAGTGAAATTGAACACCTCTTCCCCTGTCGCCCGGGACAATTTTTATATGAATTAAAAATTTCGGAGAAATTTGACAATTCCTCTCAGTTTCATTCCGGGCGACGATGGAAGAAGGGTTAAAATATCACTTTAAAGATGTTTACAAAATCGCCATCGTGACGTGATTTGCGGTAATCAATGCAGACATCTTAGCAACGGAAGAGGATATAAGAATTATTTGGGTATTAAATTGATTCCAAAATAATATTTGTTAGTGTTAATTATTATCTATTGTCATTTATTGAAATAATGATAATAAATTCCGGATAAATTAAAGCCAATCGTATGTACCGGATGCCATTTTGGCCAATTTGATATGGGGTTTTCCGTTGAATATATTAGAGCTGTTATTGAAGATAAAGGATAACAATGGTCATATTCATAAATGGCACATTCTCAAGTACCAGATTTAGCATTTTTGTGAGTTTCCAGGACAGGGCAGATTTTCACCAAAACCGTACCTTGTCCTTTCCTTTTACAGATCCAAGGGAATTTAATGCTGGCATCTTTGACCCAAGTTGTGCTGGGTTGTACTGGGTTAATGGGGTTCTTTCTGCAGTTCATTGGTCCCCTGACGATTGCCCCTACCATCTCCTTAATAGGCCTGTCCCTCACCGCTGTGGCGGCAGACTTCAACAAGGTGCACTGGGGGATCGCTATGTTGTAAGTGTAGTAAAAAATCGCTACGTGTATGTTATAACTAGCAAGAAATCGCTATGTTGTGAGTGTAGCGAGAGATCGCTAAGTTGTAAATGTAGTGAGAAATCACTTTGTTGTAAGTGTAATGGGAAATCGTTATGTTGTAAGTATAGTGAAAAATCGCTATGTTGTAGATATAGTGAAAAATCGCTATGCTGTAAATATAGTGAAAAATCGCTATGTTGTAAGTATAGTGAAAAATCGCTATGCTGTAAGTATAGTGAAAAATCGCTATGTTGTAAGTATGGTGAAAAATCGTTATGCTGTAAATATAGTGAAAAATCGCTATCTTGTAGATATAGTGAAAAATCGCTATGCTATAAGTATAGTGAAAAATCGTTATGTTGTAAGTATAGTGAAAAATCGCTACGTTGTAAGTGTAGTGAAAAATCGCTCTGTTGTAAATATAGTGTAAAATCGCTATGTTGTAAGTTTAGTGAGAAATCGCCATGTTGCAAGTTTAGTGAGAAATAGTTGTAGTGTAAAGATAATGAGAAATCGCTTTATTACAGTTGTAGTGGAAGATTTCTATGTTGTAAAAGTAGTAAGTTATCACTATTCTGTAAGTGTAGCAAGCAATCGCTATAATCTTGTAATTGTAGTGGAAGATCGCTATGTTGTAATTGTAGTGGTGGTGATATAGTGTTTAACGTCACGCTTGAGAATCTTCACTCATATGACAAAGACGTCACCACTGACTGTGAAGGGCTACAAAATTTAGACCAATGTTCTGCGCTTACGACCTTTGAGCAGGTAGGGATCTTTATCGTGCCACACCTGCTGCGACACGAGGCCTCGGTTTTTGCGGTCTCATCCGAAGGACCGCTCCATTTAGTCGCCTCTTGCGACAATTAAGCAAGATGTACTGAGGACCTATTTTAACCCGGATCTCCACGGACGCGTAATCGTAGTGGGAGATTGCTATGTTGTAATTGTACTTTGGGGAATTTATGATATAAGTGTACTAGTGATCGGCTTTTAGGAAATGTACTTGGGGATATAGTAATGTTGACTGTATGTGTTTCATCTGAATTTTGTCAGACGATTTTTGTGTGTCTTATCTCACGTTTGGATTAAGGGCATTTATCTGTAAGCTTAGTAGGTTTCACATGTTTTTACGTGTCAGGAAGATCGTCTCGTACACAGTTTTAATTTGAGATTAATTTAAACCATATT
>NC_079172.1:19852217-19909717 GCF_947568905.1 Ostrea edulis | reverse complement strand
TCAAGGTTTAGCTGCAATAATGTAGCCCTCTCCGAGTTTATTAATCTGACCCCCCCCCTTTTTTTTTTTTTAAAGGAGAGGGATATATTATTGCAGCTAATCAAGGTCACGCACGCACGACGCCGATAAGAAATCAGTGATGAAGTTTTGTTGTATATGTCATGGAAAGAGTACTATTTAGTAGTGCTACAGCTGCTGTGTCTAGGAATGTTTTTTGTAAAAATTCTCTCTATAGATCGTAAAATCATGCTCCCTTCCCCTATAAACATTTCATTTATACAATTTCAAGCGTGACTGCATGTGACGTATAACTGTATACATTTTGATTTGTGGATTGTAAATAAATACATGTAAATCTATTTATATTTACTTGAGCGTATATGTAACTAAAGACTGATGATCGGTATGAAGGCCCTAGATGTGGTAACAAACAAAACCAAGATATTTATATTTACATTGCATCTAATGGAAATCAAGTTTACTACCGGTATTAGAATGCATTTATACTGACCTGCAAAACTTTCCCCATAACGTCCAATTCTTTCCATCGTCCAAAACAACGATAAAAACTGCAGGATATTTCCAACTTGTATGATTTCATGCAAACCGTAAAGGTTTGTTTGTCACCGGAAATACTCAAATCTCGCGTCATCTCGTTTGCGAACTTACAGCCCCTATTGGTTTATTGTTTATACATCAACTAACTTTGGTACCCATTGTCTATAATACCTTTGCTCTTTAATCCAAGCGATATAATGTTGTCTGTGGTTAATATAAAAAAGGTCGAGATGAATCCGTTCTTAAATCATTCAACTCTCAACAATAGGAAAATGTGTAAAATCAGAACATTCATGTTGTTTTGACAGGACTCTGGTTGTCATGGTGGCCTGCAGTCTGTATTTCGGTGGTTTCCATATCCCGCTTCCGGCTTATTCCAGGAAAGAGAAATGTCACGTGACAAAATATCCATTATTTCAATTAATGCCTGTACGTTTTGAGTTTAACAGAATTGGTTAAAATGCATCTATCCCTTTAAAGATAATTGCTTGTGAGTGAATTTACGTTTTGCAATGTTTTAATAGGTTCTGATTAGCATTATTGTCAGCTGGATTCTGTGTCACGTGTTAACGGTAACTGACGTGTTTCCCAATAACGTCACCTCAGTGAATTACTACGCGAGATCCGATGCTAGACTCGACGTTCTAGACTCCATGCCCTGGTTCTATTTTCCATATCCATGCAAGTATCATAATTGTATTTCATTTTACCATCTATGCATGCACAAGAAATTCTGCATTGTGTAATATGATGATTAAAGTGAATGTATACATTACATTGATTGCAAAAGTAGAGACAGTATTTATAGGTGGTCTAAGTATCACACATTTTGACGCTGTAAACAGATTTCAGACCTCTACAATTATTTTTATGTTTTAAATTTTGATAACTGTTCGTTATTTTCGCCTTTCATCAGCAAAAAATGTTGCAAATCTACGAGTTTAAAAAAACCCACCTTTCCATGCAGTTCAGTTTGGGATGCCAACTTTCTCGGCCGCTGGGTATATTGGTATGCTGGCTGCCACCCTTTCGTCTATCATCGAGTCCATTGGGGATTATTTTGCTTGCGCCAGATTGTCCGGCGCTCAACCGCCACCTATTCACGCACTCAACAGAGGGATCGCTACAGAGGGTTTCGCTAGCATCATCTCAGGGATGGTTGGCGCAGGGCATGCTACCACATCATATTCTGGAAACATTGGGGCAATTGGAATTACAAAGGTAATGATTCAAAATCCTTGTATATTTCCTGTGTTCCAAAGAAGGGGGAGAGAACAAAGATACTTTTAGATACTAACCCAAGTCAATACGGAAGTTTCGAGTTCCCCAAGAGTTATTTCCCTTTGCCGAACTCTTCTGAAAATAATGACGTAAAATATGATGACAGTGGGTACATTTGCTAATTACTATCGTTGTATTATTTCTTAAAAGATGATATCCAGAGTTTCTGAGACCATCCTATCTCAGGGAAAACTTTAGTGAGTTTATGAGTATTTGATAACAAAATGGCTCAAACAAATATTGTTAATTGCGATCTTTCATGTAGAAGAGGAAACGAATAATGATTCAATAGCCAATCTGATGATCTTATTCAAACAAATTATGCTTGATATGGCCAGAATATGCATACCAGTGATTGATATAAACAAAAGTTACGCTTTTATTACATTAATCGTTATGTACAATGCCAGTCTACGATATAATGTATACATTGTGTACCCACCATACGTCATAAAATGCGAAAGAGTTCGACAAAGGGAAATAACTTTTGGGTAACTCGGAACTTGCGTATTACACCAGTGTTCCGGTTCGTTGACCATGACCAAGGTCAATTAGATAAGCCCAAGGTCATCGATAGGAAAATGAAAACTAGGAAGCATAGCATGCCATGTACATTAACTCATGGAGACGGGTGTACAGGAGGTCAACACGTCCCTCCTCACATCCCAACCCCCATCACTCTGTTCCTTATATTTTATTTTCTCTCCATTCGTCCTTTCTTACTTCTCTTCCTTGAAACCTTTTTAACTTAAAAAAAAACAACCTTAAAAGTGAGAATCACGGATCTTTCGGATATGACCTTAAAAACAGAGGTCCCGTGACGCGACAGGCATTGGTACGATAAAGAAGCCTCACTGCTACGGCCCCAAATGCTAAACTCGTGGAACTTCACTAACATCTGGTGACGTCTCACACTAACATCTGGTGACGTCTCACACTAACAGCTAGTGACGTCTCACACTAACAGCTGGTGACGTCTCACACTAACATCTGGTGACGTCTCACACTAACATCTGGTGACATCTCACACTAACAGCTGGTGACGTCTCACACTAACAACTGGTGACGTCTCACACTAACATCTGGTGACGTCTCACACTAACATCTGTTGACGTCTCACACTAACATCTGGTGACGTCTCACACTAACAGCTGGTGACGTCTCACACTAACAGCCGGTGACGTCTCACACTAACAGCTGGTGACGTCTCAACATGAGTGATAACTTCTCGACAGGACGTAAAACAAACGAATAAAGTTTAATCAAATCCCCCTACTTTTACGTGTTCGCTCCCAATAGGTTGCGTATACCGTAGTTATGGTGTGAGGTCGTGTTATCAATTAAAAGGCTACCTGCTCAAAGTCATGATCACTGCGGGAAAAATAAATATTCTAAGAGAAATTGTTGAGTAGTTTTTATGCCCTCGTGAGATTCGGGGACATATAGTTTTACAAATGTTTGAAAATAAAATCACAGATCTGGCTTACACTTCATAAAGGTCATTGGTTGGAGATAGCAAACCTCCACAACGACTTCCTGTACAAGAACATTCCATAGAAATTAATCCTGAATTGTAAGGATAATCGACCGATCTGTCTCTCTCTGACAATATAGGTGGCCAGTCGACGAGTTTTCCAAGTGGCGGGGCTGATCCTGTTGGTATGTGGCATCATCGGTAAATTTGGTGCCGTTCTCACTCTGATTCCGGATCCTATAATTGGCGGGAGTTTAACGGTAGTCTTCGGGATGGTGGCGGCCGTCGGGATATCTGTTCTCCAATTCACCGACCTCAACTCCACAAGAAATCTCACCATAGTCGCCGTATCCATCATTTTGGGTCTGATGGTGCCTCAATGGTTACAGAATAATCCTGGAGCAATCGATACAGGTAAATTACCATATGTACTGACACACAAATTGGTGTCAATACTCTGTCGGTAAAAACTATTTTTTCTATGTTTTTGTTGTTGTTTCAAATTTTCAAAACTTTTTGAAATTGATAGAATGCAATCATTACTGATTGTGAGTCTATATAGTCAATACATATTTGATATGCATGTATCTTTATCTCGATGGAATACTATTACAGGTAGCACGATTAGTGTTTGCACTCCACTCATGAACTACGACGCTTCACGCCAGCATGAAGTGCTTTAGTTTATATTTACAATCTACTTTCCTTTCTGTCAGAATTCTCAGTCGTTATGAATAAAAGTACTATTTTCATCAAGATTCATACACGCATTGTTTACACGGTTGCGCATTCACGAGGAAATGTTAATGTTTATCATTACATTGGAAATGCAAATCTTATATTGTAAATATTCAGGTAACAATGAGTTAGACCAAGTGCTTGAGGTTCTGCTAGGGACCGCAATGTTTGTTGGAGGGATATTGGGCTTTATACTGGACAATACAGTACCCGGTAAGTGAAATCAGTCAATGTCAAGGTTATACTGTCAAATGTATCCACACCAGACATTTCGCGACAGTTGTGAGCCTATAGTTTGTTACACTCTTCGTGAACCTTAATTTGTTGATAGTTTTACATAATGCTTTGTATATGACATGAATTTATACAGTTGTGATAATTTTCAATGAATTTTAAAGTGAACTGATGTCTCTCACAAAAAGACCGGCGGAAATAAGGGGGTGAGGACAAATATTCGAATTTGTCTCCATTTTCATAGTTTAAACTTTTATTTCATTTATTATGTGTACAGGTACACCAGAAGAAAGGGGATTACTCAAATGGCGAGAAAACACATATTCTTCAGACGACTCACATGAACTAAAACATGTGCAGTATGAATGGCCATTCTTCACAAAATATATCAAGAAACTGAACTGCTGTTCGTATTTCCCAATATCACCAACTTTTGAAGGAATTCCTGTGAAGTGTTGTGGGAGCCAAGACAGGCGCTATGATATGGAAGAAGAGACGAAAGCTGAGAACACGGATATCTGATCTAATTTGGAGAGTAGTCTGGACCATTTCTACGTTTGTGTACATGTATACTCCCTACAAACGTCTGGACGCTTTATTCCATATTTTCACAAACTCAAAACGAGGCTTATCGAAATTCCGATAAAGACGCCGATTGGTTAGTTCAATAGGATAATGCTTACGCTGGTCTATAGCAACTACTCTGAAGCAAACCCAAAAATGTTGAAGCATAAAATTTTCTACTGAAAAAGAAAACAGATACAGTATCTTTAACATTTTTTATCGAAAGAAGTGGTTTTAACTCTTCTCAGCATAATTCATTATCATGCATGCTGTTGAATACATCACCATGGTACTTGAAATGGTTTGACCTACTTACATCTCATGTTTAGATTTAATAAAATTAACATATTGTCTCTTTAGGACAGAGAGAATTGACATATATTATTTAAAATGTGTAAGCAGTGTCACATGCTGTTAGCTGCAGATATTTAGCTCTCTGGGAAAATATTTGGACAGACCAGTGAGCTACAGATTCACCCCTTTTAAAAATCTTCGATTTACGACGCAGAAAAAAATGCGCACGGTCGAAGCCTTATGTCATTGTATTCTGTATCGCAGTCTCAAAACTTTAACATAGAAAAATTCCATATTTTCCCACTATACATGTGTCCAAACATACATTTACATGTACCTTCAAATCTTCATTTATAAAAAGCTCCATGCGACCCAAAATCTCACAGCTTCAATTTATTTCGTTTGTTGACGTAACCATGTTAGATTGTCAGTCAAATTGAATATACTTCTCAGGTAGTTGGATTATCTTGTTAAACGTTAAAATGTCATCTAACTGTTCAATTGTATGATTAAATGATTTAAAACATCAAATCCGGCTATTAGAGCCTACAAACGATGCCAGGTGGGTCATCTTTGTTTGCAGCTAAAATGCAAGACCTTGTTGAAAGAAACTAGCGACGGCAGTGTTTGTTTATAATTTGATGGAATAAACCGGCTATTAGAACTTATTAAACGATACCTGCATGGTCATATTCATTTATAGCTTAAGTGCAAAACCTCGTCAAAATCGATTAGAAATGGCGAGTATTCACTGAACGACCGTATATTAATTACCATTAAATGTTATCATGTCTAATTTAGGTCATTATGTAGACGAATCCCAGGCTTCAGGAAGAATATCAGTATTCTTACAATGTAAGCTCGAAAAATATCTGTCGAAACATTCGACAAGAGACGTTAACTTTTAAAGGAGCATTAGCTGTGGAAGTGATGACAACCATTTTTTCAACCATTTTTTTTCTCGAAATCTTTTTATGATTGACTGACTGATTGTGTGTATCTTATTTAATGTATCGAGAATTTTTCACTCATATGGATGCGTCACCAAGAAACGGTGAAGGTCTTCAAATGTAGGCCTCTGCTCGGCGCTTACGGCTATTGAGTAGTGAGTGAGTTTAGCGTGCCACACCTACTGTGACACGGGACATCCGTTTTTAAGGTCATTTCCGAGGACCCGTGACATTCACACCTGATGTCGAGCTTTTGGCGATGTTTTAACGGCTTACGTCTGTCGCGGCCGGGATTCGAACTCAGACCTTCCGCATGCGGGGCGAACGCTCTAACCTCTAGACCACCGCGGCGGTAAATCTCACAATGAGATAGGGATATATCTCGATGACATAGGAATGTATATCAGATGACTAACAAAAACATTTATTTTGTACGAAAACAAAAGAAACCTAATGAAACTACGTTAGATACATGATTTTAGTGTAAAGAAATATATACAAAGTACTATTGGTTTGCAAGTCAATAATTATTTAATCACCAAAATTACATATTCATGTGCCTACTTTGAGGTTAAAAGGTGTTTAAAATAATTAAATACTGGCGTTATTACCGAGACATGTAATGTAGAGCAATTTTCATTGAATTCCATTTTTGGTGACAAAATTACAATTAAAGTAGCAACCACCACCCATTTTTTAAAAATTACCCAAAACAATAAAAATCAGGTGCAATTACCAATTTTGAGTATGCTGATTTCAAATCTGGATTTCTTATACTCCAATTTCTTATAGAAAATGAGGTATAGTGTCTTAAACACCCCTACCGTCAGGTTGCTAAAAACGGAAAATGTTTCATTTCGCATCAAAAAGTGACCCAACTTTATTTCTTGAAACACCATTACCCAAAACAATAAAAAGCAGGTGTAATTACCAATTTTGAGTATGCTGAATCCAATTCTGAATTCCTTTTACTCCACTTTCTTACAGAAAATGAGGTATAGTGTCTTAAACACCCCTACCGTCAGGTTGTCAAAAATTGAAAATGTTCCATTTCACATTAAAAACTGACCTGAAAGTTATTTCTTGAAATAAGGCATACAACATAAAAGGAAAACAATTAATACTAAATTGTTCCATGAACATTCTTAGTTGTATCTGGACTTCACAGATACAGGAAAGGAAGAGGAATACGGAGCGGATCAACGATCTTAAATTTAATCAGATTGGGCCATAGCCTAATGAACTGATGAACAGGAGCAAAAGTAAAATTAATAGGAAAACTGATTTATTAAACATCAGCAAGTCTTTTCCGAGAACTTCTGGTAGAGCTGTCGGGGGGGGGGGGGGGGGGGGGGCTGAGTTGCATCATTATCAGAATTTACCGAAACAGTGGACTCTCTGGCCAGTCTGGGGGCTGAGCTAGTTGCATCAGAATTGACAGAAGCAGAATTATCTGGCCAGTCAGGGTGCTGAGTGGTATCAGAATCTATTATTTATTTATTTTTATTTTTTCAAAATTCAGAAATTTAAAAACTGCATGATCAGATATTTTTGTAACACTAATAATTAATGTCACTTTATTGCGATGACTCTTCAAGTAAAAACCATGATATTAAAAAAAATGGAATGAAATGATAGTTAAATAAATAAATAAAATATTTGTAAGTTACTTTATTTATCCAGGGACCTATATACTAACTAGTATATAGGTCCGTGATTTATCTGTAAGTAAGTCACTAATTAAGAAAATTGCATCATCTGTAGCTTATGACCCCTTTTGCCTTACCTTGTAATTAATATTGTTGAAAATTTGGCAAATAACATTTTTAACCCCCCAGTCCATACCCCACTTTTCTTTAAACGCTAAAAATCCAGCTAATTCAGTGAGGAAGAAATGTCACTACCATATTTCGAATTTCCTCTAGACTATATCAAATTAAATACCGCACTGTTATCAGTCACAGCTTGACACTGGTAGGGGTATGGGGACCTGGTCTGTGAGTCTGATGGAAAAGATTCTGATGAAAATAAAGATTCACTCACCATTCAGAAATGTATAAACATTGTATTAATGTATACCACCGGTACGTTGTGAGTACGTTAATAATGGGAGTTATCTTTCCCTGGATATCTAAATCAATCAAATACTATATGAACACGGGCAATTATCGTCCATGTTTGACCTCAGTATAATTTGTTCATGCATAAAATGTATCAATATGTCACTCTTTGTTGCGTATTTCACCGTTAAGTAAATGTTTACATATACTCGCTCTGCTTAATCGCTTCAATCTCAAAGGGATTTTCTGGAATGTGCCTAATCACGTGAAATACGCTAAATATAGCTATTTTAGATCCGAACGATCAACTTCGCATCATTCGTAGGCTCTAGGTTTATTCATACTAGCCCGTAAAAAATAGGGTGGAACCTCGTCCCACTTTTCCTGTAGAAATAAAAATAGAACATGACGCGCCACCTAGCGAGCGTGGTTGTTGCTAATTAAAGCCTCCCTTTAAACTTGTGTTGGTCTGAAATGAAAGAATGACGTGTATTATTAAAAGTGGAATCATTTAGCAAAATAGATAAATAAAAATTAAGAACAGTCTTCATCACCAACGGAATTCGTATCGTTAAAGTACCAAGCAGTGGTTATTTATAGCAGCGTCTCCACGCCATTCCAATGCTGAGAGAAAATATCCATCTATAAAAATACTTTGATATTTAGAAAAAATAAATAGCTAAAACATTAAAGCAAACAAAACCAACCAGCTTGCTTGAATCTGATATTTCTACGGACTCTGTACAGAAGTAATTTATAACAGTTTTTATTTAAAAGGTAAGTTTTCAAATTGTATGTCCCGCACGTGCGCACTCACAAGGCGGAGACACTGAAGTGAACTTTTACCTAGAAACGGATTTGGCCAAGTACAGTGAAATACGACTTGTACAGAAGTATACATATAATGTAGTAAAATATTACTTATGCAGACGGTATGAAAGTCAAGTACTCTGTTCTATGTATAGATAGTACTTTAATTTAAAGAGTATTCTTCTTGAACATCAACCTTTGAGCAATGTTTTGAAATACTACTTCTCACAGGATTTGTCACATGCACGTATACAAACGGACAGAAGAAATTCGAATTTAATGGGACCTTTTATTCAAATATGACTGAATAAGCATGTATTTCCTCGTGGGGTATATCTGAGGTTTTAGTAGATCCTCATAAGTTAGTAAATTAAATTAGTACACGATGGTATTGGTAGCGTACACAGGGGGTCAGGCGATTCACTCGCAGATTATTTTATCTATTCGTGCGAATCTGGTACAACATTAAAGGGAAAATATATACGCTCGATTCATTTCTCTCTATTTAATTTAAGTACTAGTCTCTGTAAGAATAATAAAAAATCGACATATCTGATGATTTACTCCATAAGTGATTAAAAAGTAAACAATAGTTTGTCTTTCGATCATAAAATGCACTCAATGTCAACTGAGATTTTTATATACAACAATATCAGTTTCTGTATATGTGTGACATCCCCTATATCTACCTATCGTCTAATTTCAGTCGATGATAAATGTTTCGCTTTGTTTTGAATATAACTTACATGTATGTATAAATACTCATACAAAGGGTTTGGACACAAGTTTCTTTGGTGTGGGGCTTTAGATACCAAACCATTTCAAAAACTCCTCAGAGAATGTGAAAATAAGAATTTCAAATGTTACATAAAAATAGATGATAACATTGCATTTTCACCGTTTCGTTTGTCCTCGCTGTGTTCTCGTACTTATTTAGCTGTTTCGTTTGTCCTCGCTGTGTTCTCGTACTTATTTAGCTGTGCCAGATTGACTGTTATCTATTTTCTCAGAACGAAAACTGAAAGTTCAGAACTCAATGCTTCCTAGAAATTAGTAGACATCTAAATCTAGGTTTTACCCACTGAACTCAGTCTTTTCTAAAATTTGCAAACAGATTTTTAAATTACACAAATATGTTATTTCAAACTAATAAAGAGTCTATGCATGTATCTATCTAAATTCAGTGGCAATAGATTAATCATACTACAATGAAATATAATATGTAAATGGACATTTCCATATTCTTTCTTAGAAATGATGGCAACCTTTATGGTCAGCATCGTATATAATGTCAAGAGAGAAAGTTTCCCAGTTTACTTTCGAAAGGTCGGAGGTCTCTTCCCAGGTACATTGTATCTGGGTTCTCTCTTCCACCAAAAAAAACTGGGCGCCACCAAATAACTGAAAAATTGTCTCGTGTGTCGGAAAACAGCAAAACATTCAATCAAATATTCAAGCTAGTAAATCACACATCATAACGTATTCATATCAGTAACACCGGACCCGCTTAATATAGCTTTATGTTAATGTGCAGATTATGAATCAGCGTAGTATTTTTATTTTTAAAAATCTCGACGTAGGTAAGTTTCAACTCCAGTAGAACAGTACTTACCATAAATGTCATGATGACATTAATTTCCATACTCACGACACGTCCAGTACTCATTGAATGCATTACTCATATTTCGTGCCCCAATCAATCAATGACCCCCCCCCCCTCTCTCTCTCTCTCTCTCTCTCTCTCTCTCTCTGACATGTGTTGGTATTGTTTATTACCAAGAATCATACAGTTCATAGGTTTAACGTTTTTACATAGAAAAATAAACTTAAATATTAACAAAAGTTGGGCATAGAGTGAGTACAATGCAGGTTAGGTAAATGGACACAATTCATTCAATGTATTATAGTTGATGTCTATGAGATAGTAAATATAGTTTGTAACATAATGAATATGAAATATAATATGGTAAAATAATAAAGGAGAATAACCTCAGCATTATGTATGTTTCTGTCCTTATACATATTTTCCTATAGTTTACATAATTGTGTGACATTTTCTGTTGATAACAACTGAACTAGTTTGTAAGTAGAGGGTTTTTGTAATTCCTTTTTTTTTTAAATATTCATTTTTCTGAAATTATCATAAATGAATTCAGAAAATCGAAATATATCGCTAGTGTTACAATATCTACATTATATAATAAAACAAATGCTCATGTATTTTCGACGATTCTTCACATTCTAGAATATAATGAAATTCAGTGGCTACAACTTGTCTTTTTTTCTCTCTCTTATTTTATTTTTTACATAGATTATATGAATGTTCAATGAGAGATACCTATCCATCTCCCAACTTCCACTGGTAAGCGGTGGTGTGATGAGGTTCTAAATTTGAACCCCCCCCCCCCCCCCCCCCCCAAAAGAAGAAGATTGAATGACATGAAATTACATGACACGCAATTCCAATCGCGTATGGCATACATACGTAGTCTTTGCATTATACATTACTACCTTTACATAAATGTATATTTTTTCGCTTTTTAGACAAAATTCTAATAAGCTGCATCAGTGCTTACGGAAACATAACAAGTAATTCCAATTTAATTGCCCTTGATTGGTCCCCCTGAGTTCCTCGTTACAAAGCCACCCATTCAAAACTAAATCAATACTCGAAGATCCCATTTTAGCTTAATCGCTGGGAACTGGTGTATTAACTTCCCGCTGAGGTTGTACAGTAGTTGTTATTTTATCCTTGAGGTGTTAACTGCAATCTTCAAAAATATTCCAAGAACTAAATCTGCCTCAACTGCTATAATTTAGCAAATGAGTCTATTCGTTCTCGTTCCACAACCCGGGATTAAATGGGAAAATATATTTTTTATTGCTTCTTGACAAGTGGACATCAAAGGGAACTCGATCAAACTGTACGATGTACCTGTAATAATAATAAAGAGAGGACGTTTATCGTTCAGAGCCCCTGAGTTCAGGGCAGGGCTCTGGAGTTCATAGACTAGAGTGAACACACAATATATCTTTGAAATTATTGGACCCCAAGCAAATACTGTAATCCGAAAGTCTACATCAGAGAATCGCTGCTTAGTTATACATGTAATGGGTTGGGGGGCATCTACAGCAATTTCTGGTCCCTGGGTCAAAAGTTGAAGCCAGCTATATTGGGTCATTTAGTGGGGAAAACCACTGAAATTTTAAGAATATTCTCTTATATTCCGTAGCATGTAGCACGTTCACAGCATTATAGTCCCTGCAAACTAGATTTAGGTGTTACTTCAGAAATACATTTCATTATTGTAAATACATTCATTTGGGATGCTTCAAGCCGACAGACCTTTTCATTCAATATTTCTCCACCCTCTCCAATTTGCATCTAGGCGACAACATTACATTTAAAATATATAGAGACATTTTGACATAAAAAGATAAACTATTCATATTTCTTAATTTTCGGTTGTCATTTCATTGTCTCGGAATTTAATAGGACATATATACTGGGGATAGCAGGACTATATGACTGTGTAGATTCTGCAATCTTAATGAGGTAGAGGACGGTTTCGTGTTGCACTGACACGTCCTTATTACTCCACGCCAAGCTAGGAATTGCAATAAATCAAGTTACTTTTTCAAAAGACCATGCAAGTGTATTTAAACTTATTCAACTCTTTAGCAGCTGTTTAGTGAACAGCATGTAAGAGAAAAACTTATGATTTAGCGACATGTTAAAATCTGGCTCTAAGTTTTAATTAGTTCATAAATCGACATGTATTGGTTTATTCAATGCATACCTATCAGTTATATCTATTGCAAATGCAAAAGGTTTTTCTTTCTGGTTTTTGTTTTGTTTGTTTTGAACATATTTTATTGTATATACTATATACAAAAGGATTAGAAACAAGTTCTTGCAACTTACGAGTTCTTCTCCTTATAAAAATAGAATAGCACACAATTGTCATTAATATACAGTAAATAGTTAATACAATAATGGTATATATAGGTATATTCTATAAGTAGTAGTACAATAAATGGTTTTTTTAAAACATCATGAACATGCATACATGTATCTGCTCACTCTCGTGTTATGATCACAATACGATATATGATACATATATGCGACAATATATATACGACACCACTGTAAACCTAGTATCCCTGTGATATACCTGAATCTATTGTGTGGTATAAAATGCTGTCAGATTTGTGCTATTAATAGATCTGCTTTGTGTGAATGATCGAACATAAAATATGAAGTCCATTCCATATATATGTACTCATTTCCACATGCCGAGATAAGTACATGGTTTAAATTACATTAGAACATGGGCCTCTTGTTTTAATTCCGAAAACTCAAAACGAAAGTAAACTCACTGTAAAATGCATATTGATTTGCGCCAAAATGCATGCGATATCACATCCATATGTAGGTCAGATCTGTTTATAAACATAAAGCTAGTGTGTGAAGTACAGCAGGTTTTTTAAAATCGCTGCGGCACACAGTAACAAGAAATGCACTTCTATTTTCTCTTTGTAATGGATTTGGAGTATTTTGAGCCATAATGTCTGGCAATCTAGATGCCCAAAAATTCGATCAAGACCAGGGTGATGAACACGAGGAACTACACGTACAAGAGGATGCGGATCAAATCCAAAATACTTCCAAATTAGACGTCAATTCCGAGTTAGTCGAAAATTCATTGAAGAAAGGTGATATTGAAAAGGCGGGGATTCATCAGGAAAAAGTTACATTTTTAACATTTGATCATAGAAACGTAAAATCATGCTGTGTCCTCTTGTGCAGAGGTAAATGCCCAAGCAGTGGTGAACACTGTCGGTATATCAAGTTGACAATTTCATTTTCGTTTAACATTGTGCTCGTTGCTTTAATTATTTTCGTTGTCGCACGTAATGGAAGCGATGATTCGTTAGACAAATCGTTACAAACATCGCTCTTCTCCGCCTCTCAGATACAAGCTAGGAAGGAGTGCGGGAAGGATAGTGTTTGTGTTCAATGTAAAACTGAGGAAAAGAGACACAGACTGACCGCTTCTCGACTTAGTTCAAATGAGATCTGTTGTAAGGAAAATTCAAAATCATTCAAGATTCTGACACGTCTGGTAAGCTTCGATTTGCTTGGCTAAAGTATTGTACATATGTACATGTATAATTTGATTTTGGGGAGAGTCTTCTCAACATGCAAAATAGTTATCCGAACATCCATACTAATTATTTCAACATGCAAAAAGTTATCTGAACATCCATACTAATTATTTCAATTTGCAAAATAGTTATCCGAACATCCATACTAATTATTTCAACATGTAAAAAGTTATCCGAACATCCATTATGATACTAATTATTTCAACTTGCAAAATAGTTATCCGAACATTCATACTAATTATTTCAACTTGCAAAATAGTTATCCGAACATGCATACTAATTATTTCAAAAAATGCAAAATAGTTATCCGAACATGCATCCTAATTATTTCAAACATGCAAAATAGTTATCCGAACATCCATACTAATTATTTCAACATGTAAAAAGTTATCCGAACATCCATACTAATTATTTCAACTTGCAAAATAGTTATCCGAACATGCATACTAATTATTTCAACTTGCAAAATAGTTATCCGAACATTCATACTAATTATTTCAACTTGCAAAATAGTTATCCGAACATGCATACTAATTATTTCAAAAAATGCAAAATAGTTATCCGAACATGCATCCTAATTATTTCAAACATGCAAAATAGTTATCCGAACATCCATACTAATTATTTCAACTTGCAAAATAGTTATCCGAACATGCATACTAATTATTTCAACTTGCAAAATAGTTATCCGAACATTCATACTAATTATTTCAACTTGCAAAATAGTTATCCGAACATGCATACTAATTATTTCAAAAAATGCAAAATAGTTATCCGAACATGCATCCTAATTATTTCAAACATGCAAAATAGTTATCCGAACATGCATACTAATTATTTCAAACATGCAAAATAGTTATCCGAACATCCATGCTAGTTATTTTAACATGCAAAATAGTCATCCGAACATGGAACATATCTATGATAATATGTGGATGTAAGATTTAAAAAAGTATTCAGAAAAGCTCGTTTTACGTGAAAATGTTACTGACATGTACTTTTATACATTAGTCGTTGTAAAATACCAAATCTTAAACTCCTAAAATAGGTTTGGACTCTCAGGGAAAATTGACAGTGGTGGATCTCGCCTTCGGGGAAAATTTCTGGATCCGCACATGCTTACGCCGATATCTATGTCAAAATGCAACTTATTGATGTTGGTATGCAACTTATCAATGTTGATATACTAGTATGAGATAATTACATGTACGTTAACATGCAACATACATGCAATTTATTTCTGCTGATTGTTTTTATAATTATCTTGCACGTTAACGCAAATAAGTTACATGTTGGCATAAAAAAGTTGCATGTTAACATTAATTACTTGCATGTATACCATATATTGGTGTAAGTGCAGTTGTATGCATGTTTTCATTTTAAACGAAAGTCGTAAACATTTTTTGTAATTTGCATACCGACATGGATACACATATAAGTTGCATTCCAGCACATTTATTTTGTATGTTGACATATGATTGATTGCATCTTGTTTAACGTTTCTCTTGAGAATTTTTCACTCATATGGAGACGTTACCAAGACCGGTGAGGGGCTTCAAATTGTGGCTTTTTCTCGGCGCTTACGGCCATTGAGCAGTGAGGGTTCTTTAGCGTACCACGGGGAATCCGTTTTTAAGGTCATCTCCGATACATTCACACCTGATGCCGAGCGTTTGATGATGGAGCTGTCACTACCTGTTTTAACGACTTACGTCTGTCGCGGCCAGGATTCGAACCCCGGCCTTCCGCATGCGGGGCGAACGTTCTAACCTCTAGACCACCGTGGCGGTATAGAAAACTATGAAAGGCGAATACAACGAACAGTGACCAATCTCATAACTCCTATAGGAATACAAAATAAAGAGTTAAGCAAACACGGACCCTGGCCATATCAAATATGGGATCAGGTGCTTAGGATGAGTAAGTATCCCTTGTCGACCGGTCACACCCGCCGTGAGCACTGTCTTGATCAGGTAAACAGAGTAATGCGTAGTCAAACAATGGCCGAACAATCGGTATGAAACACGTGAGACAGCATTTGACCCAATGATAGGTTATATTGGCAAACTAGATCATTATAACGACCATAGAATATATATAGAAGTTTTTTCACGTAGGGGACAGAAATGTGCTACCATGCAGTAACGCTATTCTATATAGTGTCATACCTGTGAACAATGATGGCGTTATGTAACTTGGTGGCTAGAAGTCTCCATCTCGGCACCGCGTTAAACCGAAGACATCGAACGAAGGTAGTAACTGTTTCTTTGTAAAGCGCCCGGCGTTAGAAGAGAAAGTCATGGGTCTTTCGGATATGACCTTAAGAACGGGTAGTCCCTTGTCATGGTAAACACTGGCACAAAGAACGACTCTCTCTCTCTCTCTCTCTCTCTCTCTGTGTGTGTGTGTGTGAGCTGTGACCTTGAGCGACATGTATACATCGAAATTTGTGGCACTTCGCCTTAAGCTGGTAACGTCTCTATGTGAGTGAAAATTGTTGAATGAGACGTATAACAACAAACGAACATTCCCGTAGTTTGCAGTAACTAGTCTCTAATATAACACGCTCATTTACCCATATTCAAATATAACTTGTGTCAATCAAGTATATACCTGCAACACTTTGAAGTCGGTATTTTGTTGTACAAATACTACCTGTGTATGGGCCCTGGGGGAGCCGTAAAAAATCTTGAAATCAATGAGTTCTACAGTATGCAAGTTTTCTCTCGGGCAATCAATCTGTAGGTTCGCAACGCTGCAATGGTGTATTTAATATACAACTTCATTAAATTCAATATCGTAATTCGTACAATGTAGTTTTGATTTATAACTGCAGAGAGATAATCGGTAATTCCCATTTGGATTCCAAGAAATATTGACAGCAGGTTGATAAAAATAAAAGAGAGAAAAAAGATTGGCAAACGAAGTGTTAACGCATATCAAAACATTTAATTTTTTTAACCTGCATGATACTACATTCTTGTTTTCAGTACAATATTATATCTCATATCAACTTATCAAGTTTACACAAGATCTCTTTTTGTGTAGGGGATTGAAATGTCTTTACTCGTCCTAGATCCAAAATGTGTGTTCAAATAAAACTAATGCAATACTGTACCTCCGTATATCAGAGGCGAACTGATCAGAGGGCATATTGCTTTTGTCCTGTTTGTCTGTCCAAAACTTTAACCTTCACAAATTAATTAGGGCTATCATAATTCATGTGTTCATCACTTGTGACGAGCGCTTTCGTGTGGTACCAAAGTCTTCGGCCTTATGATCTTGGAGTTTGACCTATTTTAAGAAAAGTTAACGTAGACAATATCTCCTGAATTATTTAAAGTACCGTATATTTTTCATATCCTGTATGCAGAATTCCGTATGATCTTTGTTGCTTACCCGTACATAATTTCCCACAAACACACGCCTTAGCTATGCAACTTAAAGTCACTGAAGGACAATTTTAAAGGGACAGTATATGTGTGATACACCCGGGTATACAGGTGGAAGTTTACTCGTGTTTAAATCCGTAGGATTCGTTTAGTGAAATTAACATTAGTTAAACATTCATGAGTTAATTCTTTTATGGAAATAGAAAGTGAAAGTCTTTGTTATACTGTGACTAATGTTTAGAACCGGAAACGGTGCTCGCAGAATCCATTAATTTGTGAGATTGAGTGCATTCAGTACTTAGAAAGGCCCACATAAAAATAAACTTTATTTATAAGTGCGGCCACCAGGTGACTAGGAAGAAATGGAAATTTATCATAAATTCACGAATTAATATTGATAGGACGTGCACTTTATCCTAGCTTAGCTAACCACAACACAAATATCAATGGGAACTGGAGAAAAGAGTTCTTGGGTAATCCCCTGTCCCCTCAGTAACTACTCGATGTTATAGTCTAACAAGTTGGTGTCCTTTAAAACAGGACAGCAATACGTGTATGGACCATATGCCTGTGTTTCTAACAGAAACATAATATTCAAGGTTGAAATAAAAATTTACTTTAAAACTTTTTAATCTGAAACATGCTGATATTCTATTATAAGTCTTGTTGCAAGACTGTGGCGGGTCTAGAGAAGGTTATGGTGGTTGGTACAACCCTTTCGTTCGATATCTTTAACAAAAATGGTATTTTTTTCATGTCTTCACTCTCCCCCCTCTTTTTGGCGGTAAAGGTACAAACTTGGGTCATAACTTCCCTAGAAAAGGGTCTGGATCCGCCACTGGCTAGAGGTGTATTCCTTTCCTCAACACGTACTCATTAATCTAAAGTTTATATCATAAAATAGCTGTAAAACTTCATTGTTATTTCAGATAAATTCAAACATTTCGGTTGAGCATCACTGATGAGACATTATTTGTCGAAATGCGCATCTGGTGCATCAAAATTAGTACCGTATAAGTTTTACATTATGACCCCTGGGTGGAGGCCTCTGCTGGTGGACTGTTAGTCCCCGAGGGTCTCTACAGCCCAGTAGCTAAGTACTTTGTTATCAGCTTGAAAATACGGATGCACATTTAATTGATGTTACAAAATTTAGAAATTCATTACAAAATTAAGGATTATCTCCCTTACGCATAGCTCTTATCCTTAGACGAATTTGACTCTACTTTCTGACACACAGTTTTCCCCTAAAACAGCTGTAAAACATTGTTATTTCGGATTTCAAACATTTCGGTTGAGCATCACTGAAGATACATTATTTGTCGAAATGTGCATCTTGTGCATCAAAATTAGTACCGTATAAGTTTTACATCATAACAGCAGGTGAATCCCGATTCAAATAGCGTACACTTGTGCATGCGTAAGGTGCCTTTCTCCATAACACGCTTTATTCTGTGGACCCCGAGGTCCAAGCAGAAAAAAAATGTAAACGACGTTAAACCGGATGCTATTGGGGAAAACCGGATGCTATTGGAGAAAACCGGATGCTATTGTGGGAAAGTCAGCTTGCCCATGTACGTTTTTAACGGAGCCAATCGGAACTCGGGGTCCACGCAATGATACCTGTATATAAAACATTCTCTCACCAGATGGCGCTTTACTCAAGCTTCGTATTAGTTACGATCATTCCGGCGTTCATGTTTACTCCCCACACACCTGGGCGCTTCCTATAGAGAATACAACCCCCACCCCGTGATATGGCACAAAACTAGTAAATAATTCATAAATCTATTGGTATGCTATTAAAATAAGACGTGTTTTTGATAACGTCAAATTAAAAACTCGTACATTTCTTTATCAGGGGTATGTGGAAAAAAAAACCCAGTTATACCACGCATTACATTCGACTTATATGACAGTTGCACTGGGAAGAGTTCAAAACATCTTTTTTGCGGAGGAAATGTGTTCTAAACACTGAACTTGTTTTTCTTTCAGAGGAAAAGCATATCTAAATTTTCTTAAGTTCACTTCAAAGTATTTTCTATGGACACAAACACTCTTACCCCATTGAGCTAACCAATCAGCATTTTGATCAGAATTTCAATAAAACAAGCTTTGAGTGCAGAAAAATATTAAACAAAGCACCAAGACGTTTATGGGGAGTAAATACAAACGCCGGAATGATTCAGACTACCTTTAATTATGCTCGGAAAATAGTTTCTGTATCACGTGACATTTTAATCACAGAAATGATGGATGAAGATATGCAATCTGCCGGGCACCCAAGTGAAAAAAACCAAATAAATTTACTGTTTTAATGTGGAAAATAGTTGGAAAGATCTGAAAGATTAAGGTTGTTGGTCGAAACCTGCTGATAATATTGCATTCGGCTAGTAAGTTTGTTTTGGTCTGTCTATTGGAGACATCACAAATAGCAATATGATTATTTGAATTGTGTTTGACTCTCACCAACTTTTACATTATAACTATTCTACAGCTAAAGCCTTTACTCTTACCATGTGAAATTTTCAACGGCTGTGCTGCTGCTAGATGCAGAACTGTAGAGCTCTCTCTGAAACAAGAGATGTTTGTAAAACACATATGCCCCTCATGGTGCAAAATTGAAAAAGGTTATACACACACATCATTTAATTGAGAGTAGTATCATCAATTCAAAATATTGAGCAGACAATATCTTCCTATGGCAAGAGTGGATTGACCATGTGACCTAAAATCAATAGGGGTCATCAACTCCTGATGATGTACCAGTGTACCAAGTTTGATGTCTGTCAAGCAAAGGGTTTTCAAGATATTGAACGGACAGTATATTCCTATGTCCAGTTTGACCCTTGACCTTTGACCATGTGACCTAAAAATTATTAGTAGTCATCTTCTCCTAAAGATGTACCAGTGTACCAAGTTTGATATCTGTCAAGCAAAGGGTTCTCAAGATATTGAGCAGACAGTATATTCCTATGTCCAGTTTGACCCTTGACCTTTGACCAAGCGACCTCAAAATCAATAGGTGTCATCTTCTCCTGATGATGTACCAATGTACCAAGTTTAATGTCTGTCAAGAAAAGGGTTCTCAATATATTGAATGGACAGTACATTCCTATGTCCAGTTTGATCCTTGACCTTTGACCATGTGACCTCAAAATCAATAGGGATGACGTACCAGTGTACCAAGTTTGATGTCTGTCAAGAAAAGGGTTCTCAAGATATTGAGCAGACAGTATATTCCAATGTCCAGTTTGACCATTGACCTTTAAACATGTGACCTCAAAATGGATAGATGTCATCTGCTCCTGAAGATGTACCAGTGTACTAAGTTTGATGTCTGTCAAGCAAAGGGTTCTCAAGACATTGAGCGGACAGTATATTCCTATCTCCAGTTTGACCCTTGACCTTTGACCATGTGACCTCAAAATCAATAGGGGTCATCTCCTCCTGAAGTGTACCAATGTACCAAGTTCGATGTCTGTCAAGCAAATGGTTCTCAAGATATTGAACGGACAGTATATTCCTATGTCCAGTTTGACCCTTGACCTTTGACCATGTGACCTCAAAATCAATAGGGGTCATCTTCTTCTGAAGATGTACTGGTGTACCAAGTTTAATGTCTGTCAAGCAAATGGTTCTCAAGATATTGAACGGACAGTATATTCCTATGCCCAGTTTGACCATATGACCTCAAAATCAATAGAGGTCATCTACTCCGTAGGATGTACCAGTGTGCCAAATTTGATGTCTTTCAAGCAAAGGGTTTTCAAGATATTGAGCGGACATTATATTCCTATGTCCAGAGTAAATTGGCATTTGACCTTTTGACCTGAAAAACAATATGGGTCCTCTTCTACTCATAACCAACCCACCTATGAAATATCATCAAGTGAATGGTTCTCAATATATTGAGCGGACAACATGTGGTCTACCGACCGACAGGTGCAAACCAATATGCCCCTCTTCTTTGAAGGGGGACATAAAAAATATTGGGACAGATCAGAGAGCTACAGATCCACCCCTTATAAAAACCTTCGATTCACGGTGCAGGAAAAAATGCTCACGGTTGAGGCCTTAGATCGCTGCATTCTTGCATCGCTGTCCCATAAATCTTATACAAAAAATTCTTAACAGATTTTCCTACTATACTTGTGTCCAAACGTACCTTCAAATATTCAATAAAGCCCCATACGACCTGACAATTCATAGCTTCAAAGGATTTCGTTTGTTGACGTAGCCATATTAGGTAGCCAGTCATTTCGAACCCCAGTTCATTTTGATACTCATACTTTAATATCCCTCCAAATATTTCTCTGAAATAATTTGGATGGAATCATCCCAGTTCAGTTAAATAATAATTATTCAAATAGGTTTGAACATTGAAGAAATTCACGACGTTCAACTCTGGTCTGATTTTACACTTCACTACTGAAATGGGGTGTAATGCTTGGTTCACACTGCCGTGCGATCCGTTACGAACGTCACAATTGATCATTCGTAGCTGATCGCGGAATTTTCCTGGAATTTCAGGCTTGGATACGAGGTGATGCGAATGGATATGTTCTTGTACGAATTGTTGCGCTTTGATATGGAAAGGTCACGATAGATAAATTTCAAGTGACACGATCTGAACATCGTTCAGATACGATCACATACGTTCTGATAAGATTGTCCCGATCAAGTTCACGATTGGACTTCGATCTCAAACGATCATTTCCATCCGGGTTCGCGATTTGGGACGATCATGTTCGTATACGTTACGATACGTTAAACAAGAACCGATGCGCTATGTTGCGATATGATACGATTGTGATCGCGATATCTTTCACGATGAGGATCGAAGATGATCACTGTTTGAGCTACGATTGGACGCCAACGGGTATATATACAGTTCGACTGACCATTGACTTCATTTTGTAGCACATAGAAAGTGAACAATGCAACACACAACCACTGAAAATGACAGAAGTTGAGGATGATGACAACGTGGCATTTGCAGCACTACTGTATGCTTATATTATAACTATCGTGGGACATCGCAATAAAGCGTGGTGTTCACCTTGTAAAACATCGACCGGGATCATCACGATTAGATGCGATATGTTGCGCTTTGTTACTATGCAATACGATTTGATGCGATTATAACGATGAAAATTAATCGTGTTGATCATAGAAATTTTTGTGGACAATCAAGATTTTTTTTTCTACGATCAACACGATTGTCACGGCTGACGCCAAAATTGGGTAAGATTTGATACGATCAGCACGATTATTCCGCAATTAAGACAACGATTTCAATCGTGGCGCGAATCGTGATAGTGTGAACATAGCATGAGGGACCAGATTAGGCTTTTATAGAATTGTCAATACTCACGAGCTTATTTTACCCTTAGAAAAAAAATCATTTTTTAAAATTTCTATTAATTACATGTGTTTATAAAAAACGAAGACCGAATGCATCACTCATATCGAATAATATGAATAGATACCAATAACAACAGGGTTCAATTGACTGGCTACCTAACATGACTACGCCAACAAACGAAATCACTTGAAGCTGTGAGTTTTCGGGTTGCGTTGGGCTTTATTTATCTGAAGGTATGTATGGACACAAGTACAGTAGGAAAACATGTTGAGAGAGATTTTCTCATTTCAGCTTTATCGGTTATATGTATTGATTTCATATTCATTTGATTTCAACCCCGTTTTCGAAGCAATTACAAAAAATAAAGTAGGAGCGCATTCTTTCATTTTTGTTTGTGTGGGACATTAACATGCAAATCAATTTGGTAGCGAGCAAAAATAGGTATTGTCAGAACGAATATGCATGTCAAAGCCTGAATGAATTAAAAGAAGCTTGACATTTCTGTGACAACTTGATGACAGATAAAAATGTCGTCATGCTTTCGCAGAGAGAGAGAGAGAAAGAGAGAGAGAGAGAGGGGGGGGGAGACAAGGGTCCGACAAAGGCGAATCAATTTCGGACAAATTCCTAACCAGTTACAATGTAGCGGCAACGCAGATTTAATAACTGTACAAGTTACTGATGTAGCGGCGACACAGATTTAATAACGGTACAAGTTACTGATGTAGCGGCGACACAGAATTAATAACGGTACAAGTTAATGATGTAGCGGCGACACAGATTTAATAACGGTACAAGTTAGTGATGTAGCGGCGACACAGATTCAATAACGGTACAAGTTACTGATGTAACAGCAACACATATTTAATAACGGTACAAGTTACTGATGTAGCAGTAACACATATTTAATAACGGTACAAGTTAGTGATGTAGCGGCGACACATATCGAATAAGGAGTAGCGGCGATACAGATTTAATAACGATACAGATTATTGATGTAGCGGGAGACACTTTTAATAACGATACAACCTACTGATGTAGAGGCGATACACATTTAATAAGGACACAAGCTATCGATGTAGCGGCGACACCGATTTGATAACGATACAAGCTATTGATATAGTAGCGACACATATAATAACGATACATGTTTAATAACGGTACAAGCTATTAATGTAGCGGCGACACACATTTATAACGGTACAAGTTATCAATGTACATGTAGCGGCGACACACATTTATAACGGTACAAGTTATCAATGTACATGTAGCGGCGACACTCATTTAATAACGATACAAGTCATTATTGTAGCGGCGACACACCTCTATAAATGGTATAAGTTATTTATGTAACGGCGTCACACATCTAATAACAGTACAAGCTATCAATGTAGGGGCGACACTCCTCTAATAACGGTACAAGCTATTAATGTAGCGGCGGCACTCCTCTAATAACGGTACAAGCTAATATGTATACGGTGTGACCATTGAGACTAGCGAAGACCCATGACATCTTACAACACGACTTTAGGCATTTCCTTTAACGCGGGAAATATAACGCGGTTGATGTAAACAGTGCATTGTGACGTCATCATTAGCTGCAATATTTTTTTCTTTCAAACCAATCAATTATCCACAACAAAACGTACAAAGGTATGGGAAAGCTTGTTTGAAATTTAAAATCATTTGTGGAACTTTCCAAACTATTTATTTGTTTTATCTACGGGGTTGTCAATGAAGTATACCACAGTGACGGTGACATTTTTCCGGATGTATTATGGGTAGTCCCCATCATTTTTCAGCTGATGAAAGAGCAAACCACGTGACTTCAATGCGTAATCATTGGAGCGAGCTCGTCGCGTCGCTTCGCTGGCTATTAATGTAGCGGCGACACTCCTCTAATAACGGTTCAAGCTATTAATGTAGCAGCGACACTCCTCTAATAACGGTACAAGCTATTAATGAAGCGGCGACACACCTCTAATAATGATACATGTTATTAATGTAGCAGCGGCGCACATATATAATGATACAAGTTATTAATGTAGCGGCGACACTCCTCTAATAACGGTACAAGCTATTAATGTAGCGGCGACGCACATTTATAACGATACACGCTATTAGTGAAGCGGTGACACTCCTCTAATAACGGTACAAGTTATAAATGTAGCGACGACACCTATTTGATATAAGGATACAAGCTATTAATGTAGCGGCGACACACATACAGTACAAGAACTATACACATTTAATGACGGTACGAACAATTGTTGTAGCGGCGACACACATTTAACACGATACAAGCTATTGATATAGCGTATGGCATGTCAAACGATACAAGCTATCGCTATTGTTGCGACATACATTTAATAACGACACAAGCCATTGATGCAGTCCCCTTTACTTTGCAGGAGGATAAAAAAAATCAACTTAAACAATTTGTCTATTCGACCATTATATTGAACTTGTCTTTTATTGTAATGCAGTTAACCTCAGAAAAAATGGGACAGAAATCAAATGACTGCATGTTTATGTACCTTTCGACGCACCCAAAGAAAGGTAAATTGAATACAAGTTCTTTATTTCATAATGTTAAACTGTTAGTTTTAGATTAGTAAATGCATTTATCTTTGCAGCAGTACCGATAGATTAGAACCTCGTATACACATGAGGAGGTTAAATTAAGATTAAAAAGAAATTCTTACAGTTGTTAAACATGTTTAATAATTGCATAATTTTGTGAGAAAAATATAGTATGTGTGACTAATAGGTATCTTGTTCTCTAGGTGATGCACATAAAGAGGCTTTATCAAACGAGCGTGACACACTGCAACTGTTTCCCGGAAACAAAATAATTATTCAAAAAGGTGGATTTTACGTCATCTTCTTTGCTGTGACGCAAACTTCAGTTCGTCATGGCAACGTAAGCATCGATATCTTGAGATACAGTGAGAAAGAACACGTTCTTCTGTCAATTTTTCTAGGAAGTAAAGACGGTGTATTGACGTACGATGTCGAGCAGGCGTCCGATGTCTTCTTTCTCCGGAGAGGAGATTCCTTAACCATTCGGATAAAAGGACAAGAAAATTTGTATCGAATTAAAGAATCCAATTATTTTGGTATGTATAGAATTGGTTCTTTAACGAGGCCGATGCAAAGACCTCAAAACTGAACTGAAGAATTTGTCTGTTTTAACCCATGACAACAAAGATGCAAAGGGACCCTTATTTCATTTCATGTACATATAGCAGGGCCGTAAATTACATGGAGGCGGAGGAGGCAGCTGCCTCCTCCAACTTTTGAGCCAAAAAAAAATTAAAATTTAAAGTTCATTAGAATTTATGTTGTTTCCAATAACTAAGAACATGATACCTCCCTTAAAAAGCATTCCAAATCTTTCTTTTAGAATGAGTTAGTCAAGTAACATCTTAGAAGGCCCTAGAATCAAGGATTTTGCACGAAACGTGTTCAGTGTGCACAAAATGTGCCCCCAGACCCCCGCCTAATTTCCTGCCTCCTCCAAATTGAAGGTTAATTTACGGCCCTGATATAGATGCAGGTAATCTATGTAATATGTGTATAATTGGCACTTGTTAAAATAATTCAATGTCAACTTTTAAGACAATTTTGCGTTTTTTGCTGTTGTCGATCTTCCTCTTGTTCTTGTACAGTGTAGTACATTTTGTCTACATAGAATAAAGAACACAACTCAATGTATTATCGATGATCTCATACTGTATGTAAAATGACAGTTTATACAAATCAAAATTTCGTGTTTTATCTAAAATACATTTTTGTTTTATGTCCCATTCGAAATTTTTCACTCAACCACCAGCTGTAAAAGAATTGTCACATATTTTGACCTAGATGTATGACGCATAGGGCTGCAGTAGTATAGGGTTTGTTATCGTACCAACGCACGTTATTCAAATCACACCCAGAAAAACACGTGACTTTCCCTTCTAATACTGAGGGCGTGACGCGTGAACAGTCACAACCTATGTTTAGCGTGTTATGACATTGCACCGGGATCGAGAATCGCACCCGGGACACCGAAGCAAACGTTCTAACACTAGGGGATCAGTGTCCACTCTCTAATAAGGCAGGTAAACGTTTATAGGACCAGGATGTACCGGTAACTTTCTGATACAAAATATAATAGCAGCCTTGTCAATGCTCAATTATTAACTACGCAAGTATACTGATATGTACTTCATGTAAGATACGATTTAAAATAAGATGTCGTTGGGAAACAAAATGCCCACGTGCATGGCTTTGTTTTATTGTGGTACATTTGACCTTGATCTTTAGCGGTCCTACACATATATAACAATAACTCTGTCCTTTCAACTAGCAAAGCATGGCTTTTGTATTCTTTATAGGATTTATGATATTGATCGCTGTTCGTTATATTGACTTTTTAGCTCACCTGGGCCGAAGGCTAAGTGATCTTTTCTAATAAAACTTTGTACGTTGTTCGTCGGCGTAAACTATTCACATTTCATCTTCTTCTTCAGGACCACTAGGCCAATTTCAACCAAACCTTGCTCAAAGCATCCTTGAGTAAAGGGGATTCAAGTTTGTTCAAATGAAGGGTCATGCCCCCTTCAAACGGGAGATGATCACAAAAAGACAAAAATATTGTGGTGTAATTTAAAAATCTTCTTCTCAAGAACCACTGGGCCAGAAACGCTGAAATTTACGTGAAATTTATTTCTTTACTTTTTACATTTCGTCATTTTTCGTTATTTTCCGTAAATACATTTCGCAGGTTTATGAGCTCATGCACGAGCGCTTTTGTGCTTAGTATATATACTACTACTGGCCAGTTTTCGGCCAGTGCGAAGTTTGTTATAAGCAACAAAGGTCGCTTTTGTATTTTTGTGCCTTAGCCCTCCCTCCCACCCAGCCCATGTTCAGTTTTGAATTCATATGCTTTCATTAGTGATTTTTCAGCTTTGTCGATTTGATGTTGCTTATTAAAAGTGATCTTGTAAAGAACGCAACCAACCTATTCACTTTTTCCGTTTTGTTTTATTATCAAATAGTCAAGAAAATATTTATTTTCGGACGAGGGCACAGAGGGAGAAAATAAAGCTTCCTGACATAGTGGAGATTTAAATCAATGTTGGGGCCACAATGGAGGATCAAAACTATATATGCGAATGTATAGGGAGCCAAACTCGGCACAAAGCATCCATAGATGAAATTTGTTAATATGAAATGCCATATCCGTCTACAAGGGCATATGATAATTTAAGTTAAATAATTAAGTTTGATAATTTATGAATTTTTAGTCGTTACTTTTGAAAAGTTTTTTTCTGAACCAATGTGCTTGTATAATGATAGTTTTGCTCAAGCTTGTTTATTGCTAGGAACTGCTGCTCAGGTGAGCAATGCGACCCAAGGGCCTCTTGTTTATGATTGATTGTATATTGTTTAACATCTTTCACTCATATGGAGACGTCACCATTGCCGATGAAGGGCTGTAAAATGTAGGCCTATGCTCGGCGCTTACGGCCTTTGAGCAGAGATGGATCTTTATTGTGCCACATCTGCTGTGACACGAGACCTCAGTTTTTGTGGTCTCATCCAAAGGATCGCCCCATTTAATCGCCTTTTACGACAAGCAAGGGGGTACTGAGGATCTATTCTTACCCGGATCCCCACGGAATGGCTTTTTATGAAGTATTTGTTTTGCATGGTTAAATATTATGACCAAATGTGTAAATGGATTGAGAGACAAAATGACAGATAGACCTATATCAAAATGTCTGTATACTATCATAAGGTTATGACTGCATGTCGGAATTCACAGTGTTGCACCGATGTTGTGAAAATGAGCACTAGTGTAGCGGTGTTAGTGATTTGACTAGATAGCACAGTTTTACCAAGGACTAATATTTCTACTTCCGGTTACTGATCAAGATGTAACTAAAAGAAGAATATTCCGATTGACTTCGATCTCCTTCTTCAACTACAATATCATATTGCTGTCAAGAATCAATTTACCTTTGTTTAGAATTCAAAGAAATAGAAATGAAAAAACAAACAAACAACTGCGTTCTCTGTTCCATCGAAATTTCAAAGCCCTATTGAAAGTCTTAGGTGCCCGGGTAACGTAGTGGTTTACGCTTGCCTCTAAATGCCGAGGCCCAAGTTCGATCCCCGTGAGCGAGAGGTTATTGTGGTCGCCCACTCGAACACGTGGGTTTCTTCCAGGTACTCTGGTTTCCGCACCCATATCAGAGTCGACGAAAAACATTACCTTATATAAGTTGTAGATCGTTGGTATAAAAAAAAAAAAAAAAAGGAAAAGTAAACTTATATCTGCTTATGTCTGTAATCTGTCTTGATTTAACATAATTATTATATTGAATTTTTTAAAGTCAGCCAAACTGACAAACCAGGCCTGGATTTCTCGAAAAGAACTTAAGTTTAAAACTTGGACTCAAGTCTGAGATTTTACTCAAATTTTGACAGCTCAATTAAAAGAAAACTCAAACTTAAGTTTTTAGATTTTTTTGAGAAATCCAGGCCAGAGTCTCGATGTACGTTTACCCTTTGCCAAACAGTTGGGGCGGGGTAAACGTTGCCCGGTACTCTAGTACATGTATATATGTCGGAAGAAGCTTCTTTGGATCCTATTTTTGTTTTCTGTTTTGTTTCAGCTTTGCAATACGTACCATATATATTGTCAGTCATAATAATATATTATACATACATGTTATAAAAGCTACAATCTTTGTAAAATATACCTATGTGTGCATGTAAGGCAGTATTTTTTCTGTATGACTTTCTTAATGTTTTGTTCAATCCTATGTAGGGCAGTATTCTGTGAATTTCAGATCTATATTCATTTATATATTATATACATGCATATGTTTAAATTGTAAAAGAAAGTAAAAATAAACAATAAAAACATTAAACCGCCAAGTCTTGATTTTCACACAGCTTTTATAGAAGTAATGTGTTAATAAATAGCGCATTTCTATGGGAAACAAGGGACACTCTTCCGGGTCAATACAAATTTAAGAGCGAGAGACTCATGGCATGCAAAATGAATGCTTACACGAGTTACTTAACTTGTACACAGACTGTCATGGATTCTTTTGAATATTTGTGTGCAGTGGAAACAAAATAATAGACTATATATATTGACAAAATGATTCATTAAATGAAACAAGAATTTCAGAATTTACATGCGAAAGAAATACCTTTTTAAAGTAATTCTACCATCGTGTGACGTCATGGGTTTTTGCAAAATCTTTATTTCATTAAAATTTGTGCATGATAGAAATATATTTTCAGGAGTAATTTTATTCACTGGGTATTATAAAAAATCTGGTAAACAATTTGATATTGAAAATATTTATATTTTCCATAAATAATCAATTATCTTTGTTATACACCTAAAAAGATTTCTTATATAAAACTCATACGATTTAGAAGTAATATTTTTACTGTTAAGAGCTTGTCTACGAGAAAACTATGCAAAATGTGATGGAAGCAAGGTTGTCGGATCAACAACATTTTTTGAGTGTAATAAAGTACATCAATATCAAATACTTTGGCATATTTTTTTCGGGGGTGTAGTCATTGGATAGGGATTTGCAGCCATGTTACTAAAAATAGCACTTTTGTTCTGACAAAAGGGTAAAATTGTGTATATTTTACCCTTTCTATTTAAAAATTCTAACAGGTTATTGAAAATGGATTTTTAAAAATTAACACAGTTTATAAAACAACTGGATATGCATATTCATATTGTTTAGTGGGAATCTAAAATTTTACTTCCGTTTAAGTGCACAAAGGTCACAAATTTGGCACGATTCCAGATTTTGATAAATTGCAGAAAATGATAACTTTTGATTTAACTAGTAGTCAAAAAGTAACGCTTTGATTTATTCAAAATTACTTTCATCTTATAGAGAAGAAGAATATTTACGATATATCAAAATTCTGTCTTTGGACTCTCGATTATAGTAAATATATTAATACTTCAAGTTGGGCATTTTTTCCTGCTTGTAGAGCTTTTATTCCGGTAGCCACCTAAACCTGTTTGCCATGCATGGTCCTTGTTATCTTATTAAGTCTTATATAATTTTATGATTTCACATCAGATGACCAAAAGTATGTTTCAACCATTTTTTGTTGCTATGGGTCCTGGTTGCCATGGTGACAAATTGCCAAATATGAAAAAATAACGTTTCTATAAAAATAATATGCATCGTATGAATAGTTGTAATTTAACAAAATTGATATTTGTGTACTTTTAAAATGCAATTTTTAAAATCAAATTTCATGCCAATTTATATGCTATTATATATAATAAATTCTTTATTTAGACAGGATAGCACGATTAGTACAAATGACTAGTTTACATTGTGGTCCTACAGAGACTTAAATATACCACAAGAAATTGGATCATATTTCTTCATAGATTTGCTTTTCCCATGGATACAATAAGGATAAATCTAGTTTTTAAAAATCTGACTGGTTATTGAAAACATTCTGAAATAATCAAACTCAATCGCAAATACTAAGCCAGACAGCAATGTAACTTTTGAAAAGTTGTATGAGAGTCACAATATTGATATTCTAAAACAAATAAAATTGTTGCCATAGTAACATTTAGACCAATTTAAAGACTGACGTGCTTTAAGTTCAAAGGTAAAACTTGTGTGAAGACAGAACTTAATAAATATCCACAGTATAATACCCCAAATCTTTATCTTTTCCTCGGGACAATTCACACGTCATATGAAGTTGTCAGGTACAATATATTAGATAAAAAGTACTTTGTGGTAAGGAATTTTTAGATGTCATCAAACTTTAACAAATGAATTACCCAGAAAAAAATTGAGCAGCAACCCTTAAACAATTAAATAACATGCTTAATATGTACATATAAACAAGAGTTGTCAGATGACTGTACCTAACCGTTTGTTCAAAAGGTTAAAAGTTTTTGAAAAATAGGTCAAAGTCCAAGGTCGACGTTGACAGTTCTGGTAACAAAAGAAATTGACATCTATGTTTGAAACATCAAAGATCTATCACTCTTGGTTCAAAAGATATAACCAAGATAAAGTTTTTGAACAGTACCTCAAAGTTAGAGGTCGTTAGGTCAAACCAAAACAAAGGTCTCTTCATGAGGCATCTATATATGTAAAATATCAAAGCCTTATCCCTATTGGTTCAAAAGATATAGCCCAGGTTGAAGTTTTTAAAAAAATAGGTCAAGGTCACAAGGTCGAAAGTCTTGGTACCACATCAAAGGTCTCTTCATGGGGAATCAATAAGGGGTATATCAAAACCCCTACCCCCTTGGTTTAGAAGATATAACCCAGGTTAAAATGTTTCCTTAAAGTGGCGCCGACGCCAACACTGGGGTCATTACAATACATGTAGCTCTCCGGATAGTCGTCCCGGTGAGCTAAAATGAATGTGCATGTTCTTTTCTTGTCTTTCTTTTGTTTTTTATTCTTACATGTAGCGTATTATTCTACATTTTAAATCCATGCGAAAGGGTTCGAAGCAGCCATATTCAATGCCGGAAATTAATGATTATAAACATTATATTGAGAGGAGAGGGGTGGTAATGGTAAAATGCTCTTAGATAGTGAATGATCTTGTTAAAATCATAAAATAATCAATAATGTTGAATATATCTAAATACAGAAATATTCTTTGCATTCGCACTCCACTCCCAACACCATTACACGTACAAATGAAATATAGCTTAAATACCAACTGACAGTAATCACATAAATTGCACCGAAGATGAAAGTCAGATAATAATAACGTCCGAATTCGCACAAAAGTAAAGAAGATCGCTTGTAATATAATTTGTAATGAAATGTATTGTTTATACCTGACCCGGCTGGTATAGTCTGTCCTGTCTAAACACATACAGTGTAGCTAAGTGGAGAGGCCCCGTAGTTGGCACTCATCACCAGGGCGGAGGGTGTGGGTGGGTGGCAATTTTTTTGTAGAACCTCCCAACCTCCCTAAAAATTACTTTAAACACAGCCCGAAGCTCAAAATCCTTGATAATGATAATAATGGGGGGGGGGGGGGTGTCCAAGGATTTAATTCATGAGTTCAAGCTTCCATTTCAATTGTTTATTGATTGCCATAAAAAAAAGTAGAGGGGGGGGGGGCTGATTTAGCTAAAGAGACCTGATCGAAATAATCTTCGGTTTCCCTGTCAGTTAAATGATTTTTCCAAATTTTTCCCGATCAATTTCTCATGATGAACAAAGTATAGTGACGATCCAAACTCTACCTACATCAATGACTTTAAGAAACTACATTAGCATATACATATACGTAATACCATCAGTTTACAATATCTATATATTTGGTGTTGGTAAAATAGAGAAAGGTGTAAATTTTCGCATGTTGAATCGTAACCTATGATTAAGCATCAAGTATGTCATATTGTACATTGAGCACTGAAGAAGAAAGATACCGAGCAAACTGTTACAGTATACATTCCTTGATTTCACTTTATGCATTTTTATTTCACACTTTTCTTATTTTGTCCTATCCTCATTACTTAGTGCATATATGCAAACTAATAACAAATTGTTGGCATCAATCATGATGGTAAATACATTTTGCAAATTCGGAGAGGGGGGGGGGGGCTGCACTAGATCCTCACATGCTCCATCTAGACTGACTATAGATGCATATTTTCTTTGATTTCCTCCATATAACATCTAAGCATTCTCGGTTAATGCATGAATTATCAAGGAAAGAACGCTTTCAATTCTTCAATGACAAAATGCCTGACCACTGGTACTAGTTTGCAGTATAACAGGATGAAGTAACGGATACTTTTAAAACTCTGTCAATATTTAGAAATTTCTGGATTACATTCACAGATACTGTTATGTCTTTCACTGATATCACATAAACATGATGTACAAATTCTCAAATCCCATTTCAAGTTGAAATCATAACATTCCATAATATTGCTATCATTTTGTACCTTCTACGTATGAAGAGTGCATCAAAGGGGAGGTAATTCCAGCAACAGGTCTATTTCATTAAAAGACCCCCTTTTTCATATAAAATAGTAGATTACTGGGATTTATTTATTAGAAAATGTTAAATCTATCAATAAAATTAAATTTCCAAACAATTTATGCATCTAATATCACAAATTATAAATCTTTAATCTTTTAAAAGATTATTTTAAATGCTTAAAAATATTCATTTTTTGTCAGTTTTTAAATTTTAATTGCAAATGAACGGCCAAAAGTCCAAAGTACATTTTTTTATATTATACAGACAAGGATTTGATATCAAAGTATTATACACTTTTAAAGAAATTTAAGCGTTACTTTTGCAGCAACACCTATTTCAAAATTGACCATATAACACAAAATGAAAAAAGTTTGGCACAATGCCAAATTACAGGCTCCATGTAATCTCTATATGGACACTTATGATGTCAAACATGATTTCTCCACAAGTGGTTTACATGGAAATATCATTTAAAAAATCCATTCTTTTCATAAGCCTTCAGAATTGATTTGCATTTTTGAAAAAATAAAACCCTAATATTTACGGATTTTTCTTGTGTTCAAAGACTAATCCACGTGTAAATACAGAATGCGCTGTTACTAAAAATAGAAACGACCTATCAATAAATTGACCTCAAATTATAATTATTCCAACCATATACTTCAATGATATAAATGATTAGAAATGATATTGATGACCACCATTTCCTTCATTTTTATATATTTGCATGGTTTTCTCGTAGACAAGCTCTTAAACCAATTCTCACACTCGTGGTCTATTGCCCGGTCAACAGTTTACGAACTGTTGACCGGGCAATAGTCTGCTTTATTTCTATTGGCTATGTAGGTCACGTGGTTCTCGTTCTGTTGCTTTGCTTTACGTAATGGCGAGGTTCTCTTATTTGACTGATGTAGATACAGAATTTATTAGATGGAACGCAGAACAGAAACACGAAAAATGTAATTATTGATTATTAATTAGGATGTTACGTAGTTTTCTTTTAAATTACTGTATGCGTTGATAAATGTATACAATTTCTCTGCCACGTAATGTTAAAAGTTCAAAGTCAACAAACCATGTGCATCTAGTAAAACATCCTAAAAATTGAAAGTGTATAACAAAACAGTTATAGATTGTGTCCTCGGACAACAGCTGTTTTGTTTGACCCTCGAACAGATCTGTTGCCCTCAGCCTACGGCTTCGGGCAACAGACCCGTTCTCGGGTCAAACAAAACAGTTGTTGTCCTCGACCCCAGTCAATAACTGTATAATATTACTTTGTACAGAAATGTTGTCAGGGCAATAACTCCTATGCTGGTATTTCTCTATTGTATGTTTATCATACAATGATTTCCTTGATATCCACAATTAATGCATATATATTTATAATTATAAAGTAGCAGTTTTTTTAAATTCTTGAAATTAAAACTTTGTCATTTTAACCATTTTTATTTTTATCAATCTCTTTAATGAAAATGTGCGATTTTCTGATGTTGATATAAAATTTTGTTTGTGTATGTCGTTATAACAATATAGTTTGCCACTACAACCTGTCATTGGTCAAATACCGTCCGACTTGTTTCATACCGATTGTTAGGACCGTTCTTGGCACACTAATGTTGACTCCGCATAACTCCGTTTACCTTATCAAGATATAGGGCTCACGGCGGGTGTGACCGGTCGAGAGGGAATGCTTACTCCTCCTAGGCACCTGATCACACCTCTGGTGTGTCCAGGGATCTTTGTTTGCCCAACTTTCTATTTTTCATTGCTTATAGGAGTTATAATATTGATCACTGTTCGTTATCTTCACCTTTCATGAGATGGGACAATCGTTTGTAGGTTATACGCAGATAAAAATTCACTTCAACCTGTAGATAAAAATTTTAGTGAAATTGTATCAAATCACGATCTCAAAGTACTGAAACAATTGTCTGATGATTGGGTATTGATATTCAATCTTGAAAAAACTGAGTTTGTATCTTTTAATAAAACGGAAATATTCATATGCGACTACAGTGTTAATATGCCAGAAGTGGTGTAAATCAAATGTGGATTCTAAAAAATTCTAAAGAACTTTTAGTAAATTGGAAATCGAAAACCTTTTCTCAAATCAACAACATAAAAACGTATGATTTTTCAACACTGTACAATTTCTACAAATATCAATAATCAAAATCAATTCCCTTTCACTACTTATTTTCTAAATACAGCTGGAGAGGTGGGCAAAACCAGAGATTCAGTGGTCATGCTTGCAACTGAAAGGATAAGGGCTCAAATCCCAGCAAGATTTTAAGATTTTTACCTAAGCAAGATGTAAATCCTTCCTTAGCCAATCAGCCTTCATAAGCTAATGAAGGGTTACCAACTTACTTCAATTACATGCACACTGAATAACTATACGTATAAGATATGAAAGGATTAGGGTATTGAAAAGTCAACACCAGTTAAGTTTGCTACATTAGTACATTCAAGCCTGTCTTAAAGTGATAGTGTAGCTCATATCAACATATATTTCTGTCTGCAAAAATCAAATCATTTTGTCTCCCTTACCTTAAAATAAATATGTAATGCATGTTAGAGCACAAACTTTACAACATATACTGTCTAATTGCTTTTAAAATGTAACTGGAAACGATTCATTGGTCTCATTATCTTTAGCCCGCCGTGAGACCTACATGTACATATATGTATATCCTGATTAGGTAAACAGAGTAATCTGCAGTCGAAATAGGTATGTAATGAACCCCTGAACGGTATACAACACGCCAGGCAGCATTCACTTTGATGGCAGGTTGCATTTTTGTAATGAAAGACTCCAGCATTCTGCATATCTTAATATCATCTTCAAACAGAGTACCCTAATACTAGAATTATTCATTTTAGATTTATCAAATAGGTAATGTATTTACTCTCATCTATTTGGACGAATAGGACATGTCCTACTTCGCTCCGGTTTTGACATTGATTGGCAAGCCTAAAACCAAAAACAAGTATGCTGTGGTGTAACTACGTTTGTAGATTTAGTGTAGTTGCAGCGCTAGGTGTATTTAATATGTAGTTTATGTTGTTTTGTTATTACTCTCTGTTAATATTGGCCACATTATGTAATTCTTTTCGTTTGTTCTGAAGAAGGGACAGGTCGTCCCGAAAACTTGACAATCTGATTGTTCGTGTTTCTAGAGGGCTGGAAATTGACAACATTATACAAAGAATGATAACTCATGAATGATTCTTTTTATCTAAAGTTGTTACTATTGTTAAAATTTTGTGAAAGTAAGACGGTCAACTGTAGTAAATGACTGACTAACGGACGCTCTAGATTTATTGAACTGATCGGTAACAGATTCTCTTGATTAATTAAACTGGTATTTAACAGACGCTCTAAATTTATTGAACTGGTCTCTAACGGATTCTCTTGATTAATTAAACTGGTCTCTAACAGATAATCTCAATTTATTGAACTGGTCTGTAACGGATGATCTAGAATTATTGAACTGGTCTAGTCCTAAGTGAGGCCATTGTATCTGTCCTATCTTAAGATTTATCCTAAGATTTCTCCTAAAGTTAAGACATCACTAGGCCCGTCTTAAGATAAACTTAAGTTATGTACATGTATTAACTTTTTTTATGCTTAAATATGGCTACTGCCTATTTGTGTGTGCAAAGAAGAAGGAGAATCCAGAGAGACCATGTCTTCAAAGGGATTACGACAATCACTTAGCTTACAAGTACTAAAATGATCATGCAGAACATCGTGCGTGAATACTTTTTGGTTTAAGAAATTCATGTAAAGATGTCAGTCTTAATGTTGAAACTGAATTATATATATGTTTGACACGTATATTATGCCTATATTGAATTATGGTTGTGAAACTTGGGGATTTCATAAATCCCCAAATATAGATAAGGTATTTACACACATTTGTAAACATTTATTGGGTATGAATAAAAAAGCAATAAATGCAGTAGTATTTAATGAATTAGGCATTCACTCAGACAAATCGGTGTCAAAAGATTTAAGATGTTTTTGAAACGAAGTCCAAACTTTTCAGTTGCTGAAATATCAGTATTGTTTGACAAGGTGGAGAGAAAAAAGACATTTGTTTTTAAGATGCTGTAAATTCAACAGATTATGTCCGGTCGGGTGAAGAAATGAAGAAAAAGTGGACACACCTAATCAGCGAAAGTAGGAAAAAGTTGGCTGTGGGATATTCTAAACGAATATTGAGTTCATCATAAAGAACAAATGTCGCGGTATACGAAGCTTATCAATGATGTCCACATCCTCCATAATTATAGTCTAATAGATTGTTTCTGTCCCTAAAACCACGTTCCCTCCGGATAAGCTACCTATCGCTTAGCACAACATAGTTCAGTATAGACTGGATGTCTTAAGATTTCTAACAATGACAGTTTTGTGAAACAGCTATGATGGATCTGATGACAAATTTTAGTCTTAAGACAGATCTAGCGGAGATGAGATGAATTTTACCCCCGTATGATGTTATAACTGACCAAAACCTAACCAGTACGTTTGTTTTACAACTTTCATTCAGAAGACGCGCAAGTTTATTCACTGAATAAACGAGAAAACATCTGCATTTTTATTTCAATCGTTGTCAACTGTATACTTTGTGATATTTCAAGACTACATGTACTCAATTCAATTTATTGGATCTCGTCACCATTATGCAATGGTATACAAACATATAAAGACAAAAAGCTGTTATATATACATTTAGTAAATAATACATGCGTGTAATGAAGTATTTATCAAGTTAGAGACCAGTTCAATAAATCTAGAGCGTCCGTTAGAGATCAGTTCAATAAATCTAGAGCGTCCGTTAGAGACCAGTTCAATAAATCTAGAGCGTCCGTTAGAGACCAGTTCAATAAATCTAGAGCGTCTGTTAGAGACCAGCTCAATAAATATAGAGCGTCCGTTAGAGACCAGTTCAATAAATCTAGAGCGTCCGTTAGAGACCAGCTCAATAAATCTAGAGCGTCCGTTAGAGACCAGTTCAATAAATCTAGAGCGTCCGTTAGAGACCAGTTCAATAAATCTAGAGCGTCCGTTTAAAAATAAATCATTCGATGGTTTGTATTTTTGCTTCTATTAATTATGTAATAAATTAATTCCAATTTGTTAATCATCGACAATGCTCTAATTTCTTTATTGGATCAAGTTATATTTGTCAAGATGCATATTAACACAATATGATGGAAGTAATTATGTTAAACAGCGCATTTGTCAGTTGTCAGAGAGAGAGAGAGAGAGAGAGAGAGAGAGAGAGAGAGAGAGAGCACATCGGTAATTATTAAATATCCCTATTACATGTTGTAAATGTATGCTTTTCATTTACTGAATATACTAATTCGCATTCAAAACAGGAATTGCCTGCAAGTACGCATTATCTAAACATAGAATTTAAGAATATTTAAATGAAGAAAGAAGACTAAAAGAAAAAAAAATCAAAACCAGGCTTTCTCAAAAACATAATATATAGTGTTTGGTATCGTTGGAATTGGCTCAAAATGCTGAAAAACAATATAAATATCAGAAGGGAAAATATTGATATTTTTCCTTTTCTTAAAATTCCACCCTTATCATGAGTATTTGGCCTGCGGCACATTTTCACATCTCCCGCAAGGCGCCCGTGGCCAGACCAAAGCTCCTAGAAGCTGTGTGTATTCGCAAATAACACACACCGTGGAACACGGAGGACACGGTGTATCTCCGTGGTCTTTCCACGGTGGGGTGTATAAAACTCGTGTCGTGTACTGTGTGTATATATATATATTTTATATATATATATATATATATATATATATATATATATAACAAAAGGAAATGTGCCAAGAACGACAACCACTCATAGATATCCAGATTCGTAATCTCCGAATTATATCAGATGGATCGATACAATTCTTTTTTTTTTTGAATAGTGCATAAGAGTGTAAAATGTAAAAATGAGTGCATATTTTGAAATATGAATTATAAAGTTAAGAAAAACCCACACATTTTCAACCTATTTAGATTTCCAATCTTTTTGCCTTTCATATCTTATAATTAACAACTCGCAATAATACATGTAACTATTTCCTCGTCTGCAGCTGTGAACCATGCGCTTATGAATTTGATAAAAATAGTACACATATTTTCCCGGCAGGGAATTCCAACAGAAATGAAGGTACGTGTAGTATGAAAAAATTGGAAATAAATTTCATTTTGGAAAATACATGAGGGTATTACAATGTAACTACAAAAGTCACGCTAGATATTTTTCATAAAACGCCATTGTGCTTTATGAAGTATACCTGTGTGAAGCGCTGCAATTCATATCCTCATGCATTTTCAAAAATAGAATTTATCTTTAATTGGAACTTGTCATCGATAGTGTTGTAAGGTGAAATACAAGGAAGAGGACATTTCTACTGCATGATGATACCCGTGAATATGTGCGTACACTCTATACTTCACTCTTATAACATGTGTTGAATAGGAACTTTTTAATGATGATAATAGAACCTTTAGCACGAATAACTTTCTCAAGGGACAATAATATGTTCGGTTAATGTAAAAAACGATTTTCTATCACTTAGAGCATATTATACATGATAAACAGATAAAATTCATATCAATGTAATACATCAGTCGCAACGGCCCATCATGTGCAGATATGAGGTCTGATATTGACCGAGGGCCGATATTGATCTAGGTCCGATATGATATATGTTATGAATTCCCCATTCTTCTCATGCTTCTGATGTTTTAATAATGTGCGACTCATGTGTAATTGCTCGCTATAGAAATAAAAATTCATATTAGTATCAAAATTATTTGATTTTTTTAACAATCACGATGACAATTTGATGTACAGACATGAGAATCCTATAATTGAGAGAAAACTTTATAACTGCAATTTATGCCAGACATATACGATAGTAATCTGCGATCGTAATCTCTGTGTGTATCTGCAATGCCACTTCAAAGTTTTTAAATTCTAAGGAATGTTGTCCCATTGGGAGAATGAATGCAAACTTTCTTTTGTTAATGATATGACCATTTTTGATAAACCGTGTGTGATTCAGGCACAGTGAACTATGTATGTATGTCTGCCTCGCGCCCATAAAAAATAAGATCATTTCAGAGTTGAATGTCATTTATTTTCTATGTAAGAATATTGCAAAATGTGCAGATAAAAAGAATACACAAATATATTGTTTTGCTATTTTCCGCCACACTCAACAGTTATCTGATGGCGCCCAGTTGGTGGAAGAGAGAACCCAGATACAATATACCTGGGAAGAGACCACCGTCCATCCGAAAGTAAATTGGGAAACTTTCTCACTTACCGGCGCGAGTGCCAACCAGAGGTGGGAGGCCGTGTGATTTTGAGCGCGATGCTCGTTCCACTTGGAAGGTGTAAAACAATGTTATACTAGTATCATGACCAGAAAAAACATATACAAAGGACCATATAACGCAAATATACCTATGTCAAAATACACAGGTTTAGCTACCTACAGTTCTATGGCAAAAATGTAACTGGACATCCAAAAAAAGGCAAAAAATGCAATACTGTACATCATCAAACTGGTGTGACTAGCATATCATACTGCAAGACTAGAACTAAATGAGTAATGTTACATATAGCTGTATCACAATTAGTACCCGTGATAAGTACCCCTATGGGGGCGCTATCCTTCCTCAACAAGGTAGACAACATAATGCAGAAAATTCTAGGGTAACCAATTGCACTTGTCTACAAAGAAATGTTGGATGGCTTGTTAACGCCCCCACACCCAAAAGAGAAAAGGAGAACTGAAATTATGACAAAATAACACATTTTCACTTATAATGGTCTGATGCATAGTAAACCGATTTGATAAAACTATGACTTTCTAAGACTTTTTAAGTAAACTCCTAGTGAAGAGTCTGTTATATATGTCCCTGTAACTAGGTAGTTATACCCATCATAGCCTCGAAGAGAATGCATTAGTACAAACTGATAAAACATCACATTGTAATTAAGAATTCAGTTGTTACCATGATTACATTTTGGGTAATTTTGTATGATTATTGGATGTATGTCTGTAAAAAGAGTATGCCTTTGCTCCGGACATTTTTTAAAAAAAATTTTTATTTGAATTTTTTGCTTTTGGATTTTTTCCGGACATGTTGCAAATTTTGTGGCATGTTTTGATTTCTACTATAAATATTTTGTATCTTCCGGGAATAGGTGCTCAGCTTGCATAAGATGATGCCAAATTGATGCGTCTAATGTTTACAAGTCTTCGGACCCCTATATATTTTTTTCTCTCTCTGTATTATGTATATACAACTGTATATTTTCATTGTGTCTTTACATAATAAGAAATGACAAGTTTCAATTCAGTTGGTGTTGAGGTTTGCCTGCCCCAATAAAAAACAAGCAAAGTCTTCTTGGCCATGTTTCTAACGTCGGAACGTTACAATAAAGAATATATTGTTACACGACTGATGCTTTTCGAAGCGAGCAAATCTTAAATCTAGAGTGTTTCTGAACGGAAATCCGATTTCTGGTTTGATATGCATTTTTTGCTAATCCGGGTCTTTTGTAACGTAGCGCGTAACGCAATGAACAAACAGTGGTGATTATTACTAATTAGTAAGTGACAGAGTAAAACTCCCCCCATTGATTGATATCAAAGTAAGAACATTGGGGGTTTTTTTTTCACTGGAGAAAGACATTTTCTCAATAAAGGTGCAAGATTATTGAAATTCAACACTGTAACTTATTACGCAAATGGAGACGGGATATCTATTTTACATAATGTAATTACAATAACCTAAGATTTTTTTGGGGTAAACTTCAGATTTCATGTTTAGCACTACATGTATGCGACAACGGTACCTAGAAGTGAAACCCACACAAGAATATGCATAAACATTCTCTGGACGTAACAATGGTTGTATATGAGCATATCTTAATGTGGACTTGATCATCTATTGATAGGTTTCGCTGGGTAGCTATGTTAGGTTTTCTAATTCAAACACAATCACGAAATCGGATAATCCAGACTATCGTCGTGATAACTGATAAGCTTCCAGGTCAGGCAAATTGACGAACGATTAGAAACGAAGATCTAACAAAAAAATGCGTCTATACTAATGACGAAGAAGAGAACAATTTTTTTAAATGATTCATTCCAATGATGAGGACTTAAACCATTCGGGAATATCTATCGTTACAAAAATATATTAATGTTTAAGCCTGCAGAATGAACATTTGATAAAATCATACCGGGAATTGGCAGTCATAATTTTATTTAGAAAAATATTAACACATTCAGTTTATGCCCTCTTTAACAAAAGTGTGATTGTGTAAAATAGCAATGTCTTTACACATATTAAATATCATTTACTTCTAAAAATGAATCCCATTGCCAATCGAATGCAAGATAGTTTCCAACTTTCGAATTTCGCCAGTTTTCTTTATCTATTCTAACGTCCCCTAAGGGGGCAATTTGCATGCTAACAAAGATCTCGAGAAGTCATGGGCTATACGGAGTGCCTGATAGAATTTTCTTAATTTCACAGTAACATATTTATTCACGGCTTTGATAACTCCGATGGCTTTTTATGAATGAAATGGGACCGAACACTCCGAGGTCAATCATGAATGGGCAGGTGAGCGATTGCTGTATCTAAAGAATCCCCATCTATGACGTCACAGGCGAGGCTACTCGACTGTGAAGACAAACATAATCTCCCTCGCTTGATAACCGTAGTTCATTCATAAATTCTAATGTTAACTTTCCCATAACCTTTAAACCCCCCAATTTTAGTTCATTCATAAAATCAGTAATTTAAACTCCTCCCCCATTTAACGTAACCAATCGTAGAAATCTAAACATCGATGGAAGGTAATATTTTCTCATACTTATACTAGGCAACTGCATATTCTCTTACGAATTATAAAACAGAAAACCCAATCTTAGTAGTGTGCAGTAACAAAACCGAACAACAGTCTTTCCATGAAATACATATTTTCTGTCGTCGAATATGCTAGCTCCTTTGTCATGCAGGTAAGTTGATTTGCTAAGTTATTTTATTTTTTATTTTTTCCATATCAGATGGTAAATGAACGTACTGTTGTGAAAGAAAGGGCTTCTAAAGTGAAAGTTGCAAGTTGTTAAAAGTAGAAATGTTGTAGGAAGGATACATCATGGAAAACGTAAAGAAGACAAAGGCAAAACAAGCGTTTTGTCCCCACTGCAAATACAGTACAGACAGGAAGAATAATCTAAAACGGCATATCGTAACAATGCATCAGGATTCTTCCAAGATTTTAGAATGCTGTGACACAGTCTTCAAATCGAAAGCCTTGCTGCGAGAGCACGTGCTTTTGAATCACAGATCTGGATATGTGTGTAAGATCTGCAAACGGAGCTTCTGTCGAAAGGCCCTTCTTCGTCGACATCTCTCCGTTCACAACGGTCAGAAGGACTTCCGGTGTCCGTTTTGCTCCTATGCAACAAGTCACAAAAGTAATCTAGAAAGGCACCGGAAAATCCACAGTAAAGAGGATACTGTTTCCGAATATACGGAGGGTAAAGGCTTCTCGGAGTTGGAGATACCTTACGGACACTCAAAAGAAGAAAACACTTCCAAAGAGCGCAACCACGGTCATTTAGCAAACAAGATACATACCGCCATCGTGGCAAAATACGAGAACTTGCTTCAAGGTTATGACAAATGTCCAATAGAACAAGTAGAAAATAAAAATCTAGAAAATTCGAGGGAAACCTTCCATGATGACAATATGAATCAGGTACAAATAGATCCAAAGCAAACTGAAAACAATAGGAGAAAACAATTCTGTATTCCTCCGACGTCAGTGAAACGGTTGTTGGCCAAGCCATATAAGTGTAGCTTATGCAATCGTCAGTTTACTAGTCAGAATCAAGAACAACGGCATGATTGCGTTCTTCTTAAGGACGATTTCCCGAATGTGCCCATAATATGCATGATTCGGAAAGGAATTCCCCCGCAACAGAAGTATCACTTGTAAACTTTGTGATAGATACAAATTATTAAATTATTGCTATTTATGATGCTTTTGTTACTATTTTCAATGTATACTGACGTGTGTAAAATGAATCTATATTGAACTACTCATGCACTTAGAAAAATGCGTTAATCTGTAAATTTCATGAAAGTGTAAATTGCATATCCATCATGTACTTAGTTCTGCATCGCTAATTGCAACTTTTATTTTTTGGACAAGATGAAGGTGAAGTTGGTGCTGAAGGATGCATACATGAATGTGAATCTCTAAATCATTGCTGTATTCGACCAGTCATTATGGTTTCTAACTTACTTTAAAAGTGAATACTTAAATCTAAGGAACACATATATGATGTGCTTGTTTTACCGGAAGTAATAAGGAATCACATTGTGTTTCCCTAATAATACAAATGATGTACGGATCTATTCTTTCCAAAGAGTAAAAATTTGAAGTGAATAAATTTTACTTGTTTCTATTTTAAGATGGATATTACGGTTAAAGTTCAATGCTTTTATCGAAGAATGAAATTGCACATTGAAACAGTGAAGGTTGATAGCTGCCTGATAAAACATATGCAATATGAATGTACAATTAATATTGAATGATCGAAGACATTAATCGAAAATAACACTCGGTAAATAACATGAAATGTCTTATCTCTGTCGAAGAGCTCATGGGTGATATTGGTATTGATTTACATTGCTAATTTATTGGCTATTATATTCGACATTCCTGATGCCTCACGGTGCTTCAACTCGACATTGCTTAAGGAATCCATACAAGATGCATATGTAAATCAAATGCCTAAACTCACAATATCATTTTGCATCAAGTGTCTGTGTGTGTGTGTGTGTGTGGGGGGGGGGGGGGGGTTATTATTCTCAGTTGAAACCATGGCATACGAACATACATAAATGTGACCTTTGTCATGGTGAGTCTACAGCAACATTCTGTTCCACGGGACTGTAACGTATTCCACTGATTTTCATCCTGTGTTTAACTTGCATGTAAAATCAACCCAGTCCTTAGTTGATCAACTGTAGTACATCGCTATTAATTAAATGAAACAAATAATCAAGATATCAAAAATGTTGACAATAGATGCAATTCAAAATAAGAGCTGAGACACATTATATGTACGCTCTAGCCCACTTCTATTCCAGTCGCTTATTTTGAACTGTCTGCTATACCGAAGTAAAACTAATTCCCTGGTAACTTATTTATATAGTTCAACATCGGTTATATTGACATGACCTTTGGGTATAACGAACAATTCAGATCAGTCCCGAATTTCAATATATCCGGAGTAGACTGTATTTAATTCTGACAGGTTTTTTTTAAAATTACCCCCCCCCCCCCCCCCCGAGAAAATAAAAACCCCAACAAAACATCGATAAAATCAACAACTTCTTTAATGTTTGTTTACATGGTGCATATCTGTAAGTAATTGCGAGACGTATAATTAATACGCAATAAAACTAGGAATTTGGTCAGTCAGGATTATTTTTTATGCTTGCTCAAAATGTTTTTAAAACGTTTCATGAATCTAGGAGTCGGGAAGGGATATGATATTTTTGGCCTTGTCCGTATTTCCAAATTCATCTGTGATGACAAAGAAATAATAATAATAGAAAGACTGTGGAAAGTAAGATATTTTGGTGAGTGTGAAATTTCATAGCTGTAATCTTTGGTATGTCGTGAAATGTTGCCAAACTCAAATAACACAACACATAGGAATATTGTTGACTTGCGGGGAAACAATTTGAAGGGAGGTGGAATTGAAAAGAGGTAGATTTGATAGATTTTCACCGATTTTATATTTTAATCTTCTTTATTTAGGGGAGAGAATTACCTCCCAATCCCTAAAGGGCCAGACCGATGCATTTGCATATTGTTACATTGTATCATCATGGAATTTACTTACAGAAAGGCATAGTAAAATACGTTCACGTGTTATAAAGTTGTTTTGTTTAAGTATTCATCGAATGTGTCCAAATCATTCTTTCTTTGAGTATGAATTAACTGGGAGATTATGCATATGTGAAAACCCAAGTCAAAGTTATGGAGATTATATGTACATGCACGTGTTCGGATGTTTTAAACAGGGACGTACATGTGTAATCGTTTTTCAAAGGGGGCACCCGGAAGAAAAAGTTGATAGTTGGATTTAAAAAAAAAAAAAAAGAAAACCAACGACGTTTAACCAAATCTCAAAATTCTAATCCATGTGAATCTTCTACAAGGTCTGCTTCAAACAAAATTTCCCTCAATGTTCATTTTCTTAAATTGTGGGATGGTGGAGGGGGGGGGGGGTAATGTTCTACCATGACTGCCCCAAAACCATTTTTTCCTATCAAACTTGCTTACTTTCATCTCATTCACTACTACTACTATCATATAAAGTGGGGGGAACAGACACCCAATAAATATTTTATTTGCATTACAAAATAACAAATAATGGTCATTGTCCAAAAATGTGGGATCGGTGGACAACCCCTGCAGTTCCTCTCCCTGATTACACGTGTCTGTTAAACATAGGTTGAAAAATGCATAAAAAAGCTAAGATTTTCTGATCAAAATTTCATTTTTCGAGCATGCAATTACCTAGCATGTTATAAAGGAAACCAGGTTTTATTGCAAAGACAAATGTTGTTTACAGGCATGTTTAATAATATATGAAGTTCCTGACGATTAGCATGAATTCACTAGGCTACAATTTGATTGTCTAGAAATCACTACAGAATATTATAAAGATTTAGATGTGTTTATTATTGTTCTACATTCCCCTGTACGTGTATATCTTAAAACACAGTGTAATATCATTATATGAGCCGTTCCTAACAAAAAGGTACATGTATATTAGTGTTAAAGTGTGAACTATAGAGAACATCCCTCAAAATATTAGAGCAATGTTGATTGTCGTTAAATTATTACAGTCAATCAAATATGACAACCAACTCGGGATTGGTAATCATGGCCTTTTTCTTTACAAGTATGCAAAAATGACGTCACGTTTTTTCATTATGACGGTTTTTTTTTTTTTTTTTTGTTTTTTTTTTAAAAACATGGGTGGATAAGACAAGGGTCTTTTTACTAGGAACAGCTCATATATCTTATGACAAAGTGTACAATATCATTGTATATCTTATGATACAGTGTACAATATCACTGTATATCTTATGATACAATGTGTAATATCATTATATATCTTTATGACACAGTATAATATCTCTGTATATCTTGTGATACAGTGTACAATATCAGTTGTATATCTATTCTACACTGTAATATCACTGTGTGTCCGGAAACAGGCTAGCCTTGCTCTCTCGGAACTGAAATCTTGATAACAATGATATACAATGTACTTTAACCGTATACTATATCCATATACAGTGTATATGATATTGTGTTCTTCAGTTTCTTTTGCACACGCCCGGCGAGCCGATGATAAAGTTAATAATTATGCTCTTAAAAGATATTCATTTATGCAGGGGATACATTCATTTTAGAGAAGTAAGCCCCCATTTCCCATATGACCGACACACGCCATACATATATTTTTAAAAAAACCTTTAATAGATATGAAAGTGGTGTCATCAGCGTCGCTCGTAGTTTATTTGCATTTTCCATATGGCTCAGCCATTGACAACGGCGCTTATCATGACTTCGAGACGTGTGCTCGGAATCGTGCACTCAGAGGTCTAAAGAGGGAACGAAATCCAAAATCATTCATTATGAATGCAGGAAAAGTAGGGTCGTGATCCAGGGCGCTCAGGCATATCCGTGAAATTCGTTGGCACTAGTCTTCTTATAATTATTTTCTAATTAAAATGTCAGTTGTTTCTGCAGGTTTTCTAATATTTCTGGTAGTTTTCATTTCTTTATAGGGGTTTAAACACTCCGTGAAGTGCGTTTTACCATCAATTATTCAATTATTTTCTTCCGTACCTCAATTGGAATGAATTACCCGTCGAAGTTATACCCGGTGAATTTGATGAGGTGGTGAATTATTTATACGATAGAAAAGAAAGTTAAAGGTGTTAGCAATCCAAAACATCTATATTTATGGAAAATAAAGTGCGTTCAAATACATTATGAAAAGTTTAACATATATTCTTTCAATGTTCATCAACACAACTGAAAATATGAACAACGTTTTTTTTTCCCTGACACTCTAACTTTCCGAATACCAATATATGGCTGTGTACATTTGTAAAACACGTTTTAAATTACTGATAATGACGGGTATACGAAATAGAAAACAATGTGTTGAATTGATGATTTAATGAGAAGCAAGATACGGCTCGTAATTCCGGGATACGCAGTCAGTTACCTTTGATAAAGATTTTACGTGAAAAGTCGTATTTGTCATGACTCTGCAAATAACACAGGGATATTAGTAAGGAATTACATTGTCAAGTAAAAAGAATTAGTTTGTTCTTAATTCTGCCCATCGCTACGCGTCACACCTAGTTGCTGATATTTTGATAAAATCTGTGGGTATAGCGAATACACACGGATATAATATGTAGATAGAAATCTCGAATGGAAACAAATATTCATTCACTTTTCGCATTTTCTGAGGAAACCGGGCAATACATTTAAATGACAGTCAGACACAAATATAAAACGATGTAAAAGTAAATACTTTACGTCACGTGACCCTCGCTTGCCATCTGTCGTCTGAAAGATTTTTGGTCCAAGTTCATTAAAAAAAAATTTGCACCAGGGCTGATGATTCATTGAGGTTGACGGAGGTTATATTATTAAGATTGGGAGAGAGCGGTCCGCACATTTAAGATCCGTTTAGGGAATGTGCAGACGATCTATGATCAAATAACACGTAATTTCGATTATCGTCATAAAACATTTCACAAATAGATAGAATATAAGGTATAAATTATTGACATAACTATTATCCACCCAGTCTAGATAATAATATTCATGTACATTTCATTTTAAACAAGAAAACCATAACAATGATTGGGAAGTAAATAAAGATGGGTGACTTTATCAAGCCGAGAACCTACAGAAGGACAAATATCAAAGTTAAAATGAGTAATATATGATATTACATGCTCAGGTGTAAAATGTTTTGTAAATAAAAGTATAGAGACTTGACCCACTCTATGAAAAAAAAAAAACTTACTTCTTGTGTATAACTTTTGTCGTATCATCAAGAAAATTTCTATGTCCATGTCGGGTGACTTTAGATAGCTTGAAATTCAGAAGTTCTTAATGGCATGGATAGCCGAGATGGTATAGCGACAGTCTCTTTGCATTTGTGGACAGACCCAGATTGCATATCTGTTTTTCAAATACCAATTGTTCCTACCTGTGTTTTGTTTTTCTTTCTTACGAATTACTAGACTTCCCATAATTATTCGTCTCTGGCATTTTATGCTAAGTTTTACTCATACCATGCAGTTTTAATGACGATCACAAGTAATTGATTCCACCATGCGGCCAGTGAAAAAATGTAAACAAGTATGGGGCCTGCTGTGAAGTATGGATGTTGTTTATGTAAACGACAACTTAAAGGAAAGTTAAAGAAATGCTTAAGAAGTTACTTGAAGAGATCATGACAAAATAAGCAACCAGTGTAGACTGTCTAAAAGGTACAGTTCAGTACAAAACAAAAGCAAATGAAGTGTCTGTTTCTGTCCCATTTGTATCTTCTGGGAAATCTAACATTAAATGTGCGTTTCGTAGCTGACAAACCGGCCTCAGAGTTGTACCAAAAGAGGCGAGAACTGATGCCTTTGTTATATTTGGTATTTTAGTATCGGTAGGTTGTAAATGCTGTTCAAAACATTTGTTGGGGATAAACTGAATCCAAATCAAAGCATTTTGCACCATACAGAAAACGATATTTCACATTTGATTTACACCAGAAAATATCTGAAGTTTCTCATTCACACCAGTTAATATGTCAATGGAAATGCGGAACACGTACTGTTGGATGTTGCGAGCATATATGCAGTGTCATTTGGTACTTTAGGTACTCCAGACATCATTGTATATGTGTATGTTAAAACCACTTAATGTCTGATATACATGATGCTGCCTGTGAAACTAGTTCTGATGTTGATTCTGATTAAATATTCTTCTTTGAAGTATGATCTATATATTGGTTTTTTAATTATAAATATTTTGGACAGCGTTTTAGTACGGTGCAGTATCTACTGTAACAACGGGTATCATCAATGCGGATTTTAAACTCCCGATTCGTGACCGGTGCCCAATCATGAATAGGCTCATGGTTCGCCAAGTTCACCGATCTTCTTTCTGTATAGATAGTAGCCTTTCCTTCTCCCCGCTCGGCCTGAGCTCCATCTTAGTGTTCGCTAGTGGTACCCACTTTCCCAAACCTTCGTCCCAGTGTTCAGTGGTGGTGGTACCCGCTCATCATAAGCTCTGTCCTTGTATTCGGTAGTGGTGGTACCCGCTCATCACAAGCTCTGTCCTAGTATTCGGTAGTAGTGGTACCCGCTCATCATAAGCTCTGTCCTAGTATTCGGTAGTGGTGGTACCCGCTCATCACAAGCTTCGTTCTAGTATTCGGTAGTGGTGGTACCCGATCATCACAAGCTCTGTCCTAGTATTCGGTAGTAGTGGTACCCGCTCATCATAAGCTCTGTCCTAGTATTCGGTAGTGGTGGTACCCGCTCATCATAAGCTTTGTCGTAGTATTCGGTAGTGGTGGTACCCGATCATCACAAGCTCTGTCCTAGTATTCGGTAGTGGTGGTACCCGCTCATCACAAGCTTTGTCGTAGTATTCGGTAGTGGTGGTACCCGCTCATCACAAACTCTGTCCTAGTATTCGGTAGTGGTGGTACCCGTTCATCATAAGCTCTGTCCTAGTATTCGGTAGTGGTGGTACCCGATCATCACAAACTCTGTCCTAGTATTCGGTAGTGGTGGTACCCGCTCATCATAAGCTTTGTCGTAGTATTCGGTAGTGGTGGTACCCGCTCATCACAAGCTCTATCCTAGTATTCGGTAGTGGTGGTACCCGCTCATCATAAGCTCTGTCCTACTATTCGGTAGTGGTGGTACCCGCTCATCACAATCTCTATCCTAGTATTCGGTAGTGGTGGTACCCGCTCATCATAAGCTCTGTCCTAGTATTCGGTAGTGGTGGTATCCGCTCATCATAAGCTTTGTCGTAGTATTCGGTAGTGGTGGTACCTGCTCATCAGAAGCTTTGTCGTAGTATTCGGTAGTGGTGATACCCGCTCATCACAAGCTCTGTCCTAGGATTCGGTAGTGGTGGTACCCGCTCATCATAAGTTCTGTCCTAGTATTCGGTAGTGGTGATACCCGCTCATCACAAGCTTCGTTCTAGTATTCGGTAGTGGTGGTACCCGCGCATCACAAGCTCCGTTCTAGTATTCGGTAGTGGTGATACCCGCTCATCACAAGCTTCCTCCCAGTGTTCAGTAGTGATGGTGCCCGCTCATCATAAGCTCCGTCCTAGTGGTTGTGGTGGTGGTATCCGCTCGGCCAGAGCTCACAGGCATTAAAAAGACGGACGACATTTTACTATTGACTATGGAACTGTCTTCCAGACGACAGTTCACTATTCAGATATGACAAATTTTTCTACACCTGTAATTCTGACAAACACTGGCACAAACTAAAGTCATTGATACCATTGCTAGTTTCAGAGCTCCCCTGCTGAGGTCTATCCGTAACATGTGATATAGATACTTAATGAAACTCATACCCGGAAAAATAGTGATGGTCCTATCTCTTATATTGGAGATCCGCCCCACCAATTTTTATTTAAAATGTATTTTATGTAGTGGTAAAAGCATCGGGTTCGGAAACATCGAGAACCCCGGGAACTGAAAGTTTGATGATCCTAAAAGTAACCAAACACCACTGTGAAAATGGTGATGGTACCACCCTTTGTTTTTGAGATCCGCTCCTACAATTTTAAGATCTACCCCTCCAATCTTTCATTGAAAATGTATTGCACCAAGTGAAGAAACTTTGGGTTCGGAAATATCGAAGATCCCTACCCCAGGGACTAAAAGTTGGAGGGTGAAGTCCTAGTGTTCAATTACCACCATTGTGAAAATTAGTGATGGTCCATCCCCTGTTTTGGAGACCCACATCTCAACTTTATCAATAGGTGAATAAACATCGGGTTCGGAAATAACGAATACCCCTTACTCCGGGAACTGACATTTTGAGGGTGGGGTTCTAGTTGTCAACTCCTACCACCATGAAATAAATGGTGATGGCATATTCCTTTGTTTTTGAGATCCAACCCTCAAATCTTTAATCCAAAATGTATTTTACGTCGTAAATAAACCTCGGGTTCGGGAATATCGAAGACCCCTACCCCTAGTCTTGTCCCATGATCCCCTGCTCTACGATCAATAACGAATGATCAATGAGTGGCGTGGCGGGGACCAGACTACACTAATACCTCTGTCAACGTCTAAAAAGTTATATCAGAATGTACAAAAACTAACTTAGCATATCGAACTGTAATGATAATATCTGAGCAAATCAAACACTTCTCTGAATTTTTTAAAATCAGAAGATGGTAAATATGAGACACCTGAGCGAATTAGAAGGTTTATATAAATATTCATTCATTCAATAATACTAGTATAATCGTGGAATTCGTTGTTTTTGTGAACCTACTTTAAGATTTAAAACATAAAACTTAAACTTATAAAATTATTATCCATGATGCTATAGGTATAGGTAAGTTTTGCCAAGAATCTTGACATTTAGACGTTGACAGAGGTGTTGTACATAGCGCAGCGTAATACGCCCTCTGGTGAGAGATTGCCCCTGGGACTAAAGTCATAGTGATTAACTACCTAACCACAGCTGAAAAAAAAGATCATTGTTCCATCGCGCCTCCAATTTCCATCCTTGATGTATTTTACCTAGTGAATAATTATTATAGAGTTCGCAAACATCGAAGAACTTTACCCATAAATATGAAAATTTAGTGGTCAACTATCACCACAATGAAAAAATGGTGATTGTAACATCTCTTGATTTTGAGATCCGTCCTTCCAATTTTTCTAGATAGTATAGCATCTATAGAATGGACATAATACAATTCTTACATCTACATGGTATAGTCTGATCTTGTAGAAACGCTTGAATTCGTTCGGTAAAATGTTGTCTGACGTGTTTCAAACCGATTGTTAGGCCGTTCTTGGCACACTTATTTTGACTACGGATAACTCCGTTTACCTGATCAGGTTATATGGCTCACGGCGGGTGTGACCGGTCGACAGGGATGCTTACTCCTCCTAGACACCTGATCCCATCTCTGGTGTGTACAGGGGTCCGTGTTTGCCCAACTATCTATTTTTTATTGCTTATAGGAGTTATGAGATTGATCACTGTTCGTTATCTCCACCTTTCACTTTACATGTACATATGTACGATGGTCAATCCACAATTAGGAAATCTGTATAACTTTCTAACGAAATTGAATATGGAAAACAACTTAATTATACGTGTGTTAAGTAGAATAGATTTGAAACAATGCTACTAAGTCCAATTATCACTGGCACGTAGCCAGCTTGTGCTTCATAGGGAGAGAAACCTAGTGCTTGGTAGCGGTGGTAAAGGTAAAGGAGAAGTTAACATGTAACAAAATCAAAGTACTGAAAGTACTCATGGGAGCTGAAGGAACACATGTAAGATAAATTGTTCTTAAAATGTCAGTTTTTATGATGGATATTTTCAATGTTAAGTATATATACAACAGTTGTGATGCAACACTTCTAGGTACACAAACAAGCCGATCAAGTTTGGTTTAATGGTAAAAATTACATTGTATTCTGATTATTATGATAATTCTTCATGGAAGAAGTAACCAATAATGTTATTATCAAATATATCTACCGTAAAAGAAAACTTGCAATATGAGTGGGAAATATTATACATTTATTGCATGATAGTGAGGGAGATATGAAGATTTATTCACCCAAGAAAAATCATATTCCCCGAGGGCAACGCCCGAGGGGAATACGATTTTTCTTGGGTGAATAAATCTTCATATCTCCCTCACTATCATGCAATAAATTGTTTATTATACCGAAACAAAGCAAGACCACAAAATTGCATTTGAGATTGGAGTCGCTTATCTATACATTGTACATGTGTGTAGCTGAGATTGTCCTAACGGTAACACCGCCCCTCAACGAATTAGAAGGTACAAACAGCGAAATACAGTGATATGATAACCAGTTTTTGTATTTCTATTCTCCTTGAATGCTGATTTGCTTGCTTGTTTTGTATCAACCCAAACCAGGCGATTTTTAACTGTGTATCAGAGACCCGCATATTTTGTGCCTTACGAATTATGGAAGTAGAATGACTCGGACTTATTGTGACGTCACAATACATTTCGTCGTCTTTAACGTTAAATTTATGGAAAATGCACGAGGCTGCCCAAGCGGTAAATATGATAGGGAGATATGTTGTTTGAGAGGGAGATATGAAGTTTTGTTATCTCTGGCATGTGACCGTCTAGACCAATCAGATTACGCGTTGTATAGAATTCTCACACTGAGGTATAATGATATTTATTCAGAAATAGTGGTATGTCTTTGAATGAAGACAGAGCAGTGAAAACTGTCGTACATGAACAACAAATAGGAGAAATATACAACAAATGTGAAAGAGATAGACCTATAGAGGTTAAAGTGTGAAAAATGAAGATTAACCATTATTTTACTCAATAATATAGAATAATGTGACAAATTAAAGTTATTTATTAATATCAAGTAGCATTTTAAAATATATGACGTTTTCAAGTAACATATTTTTCTATCCCCTAATCAAAAGGAGTTGAAATTAAGAGCAATTAATTAACACTGGTATTAAAATTACTAATAGATTCTACTTTGCATTTAAAAAAAATCTCATCAGCATAATTGCAAAGTTTTTAAAAAATATACGAGTTGAAAATGTAAGTGGGAGTTCAGAGTTAACGTGCGAAGTTCTTAGGCTCTAATATGCAAAAAAGTAAAATTGCTGAGATGTGGTTAATTTGTTTTTCAGTTTACTTTGAATACATGTATTTACCATTTCATAATCTTTTAGTAGTAGTTTGCCTCGATTCAAAGCCTAGTTGTAAGCAAAACATACTTTTACATATCGAATCAATTGAAAGACATAAACACCATATTCAGGTGATGATGGAAATTGCTACATAAAGTCAGAACGTCGAGTCGTCATTTTGTCGTTAAGGAAGAATGCTACACCAGAGAAATTTGATATGGATGAAAAGTGAAAGATATGTACAAGAATATTTTGAAATTGAAAACTTTGAAATTCACTTTAAATAATAAAAAACCCAAAGTTTTAATACATGTAGTAAGCAATCTGAAGAAATTTAAAATTCTTGCTGGATTCGAACTCGCGATCCACAGTTCAGTAGTCGACGTGCTAACCTACTGAGCTACTTAGCTAGGCACATATTTTATAAATTAATAGACAAATGTTGCTGATATTTATATTTTCACCCATGTTTTCAAAGTAAGTCAGCCATTATACGATGTAACGATGTAGAGTACCGCCACCTCGATAACATCTATGTTAAAGTCTCTAACATCACATCACTAATTTCATCATATACATGTACACAGTTCATGGCCAATTCCGAATCACTTTGTAATTCTTATTAAAAAATACTTAATTAATGAAATGATTTCTACCTAGAAAGGTAAATCACCTTGAAAATGACTACTGAGGATACAAAACTGTTGTAATTTTTATCCAACCCAGGTTTATTCTTTAATGCATAAGGACTTCGACATGTTGGTCACTAACAAGCTTGGGGGAAAATCGCGCTGGAGGGAAAAGTTGTCTGTAGCTAAAGAATAACCAAGTTTTCTGCGCAAAAGATAAATGCATTTAATTGATATATTTTCCAGCAAAAGCATCAATAAATATTCCTTCAGTGAGTTTATTATTGTAGTTAAGATGTCTTACCAAAGAACAACATCTGCATGTCCAATTCTGGATCAGTCGTGTCAACTGTCATGTACGCGTTTGTTGAACTTAGTTTTAAACTTTGAGCAATATCTCAGTTCATATTAAAGACACTCTTGGATTTATAGAGGTAGTGTCAGATATAATATACTAATATTGTTTGTAATTTCTCAAGACAAAATGCAAACTTTATCTATAATTTATATGACATCAGACAAAAATACTTAAGGAAAGCCACATAATTAAATCATCTATGGTAGTAATATACATCCAAATGACTACATGCGCAGACATGAACATGTTAAATTGATTAAAGTGACATATAGGTCCGTTGGGCCGGGTGTAAAATTATATCATGTATCTTACTGAAATATAGAATTTGTATTACACATGTCACTGTAATAAAAGATTTACTTACTTACATATGATAAGCACACAATTTTTTTTTTTTTTTTTACAAACACAACAAACTATTTTTTCCTGATTACCAAAATGGATATAACGCCCCCCCCCTTCCGTAAATACATTTTAAA